>NC_060277.1:108959319-109079020 GCF_021613505.1 Equus quagga | reverse complement strand
CACACACATGCATACAGTCCATGCACACACACGCCCATGCACACACACATGCATACACGCTCATGCACACACACACACGCACACGCTTCAGCAATCCTTGGACTAAGAAAATGAGAACAGACAATGCCTGTTTTTGGAAAGCCAGTTTCTAAATCGTTAGAGGAGGTTCAGGGATAACGGACATTGGAAATAGCAGGGGTTGGGGCCTCTCAGAGATGGGGAGTCAGAGGTGACCCCCCTGGGTCTTCTTGGTAACCTGGGGCCTCCCGAATCCCTGCACACTTGAAATGCCACCCGTCTAACTCTAGTGGGGAGATCTTAGCTTGGGGTGGACAGGACAGTTGTTCAGGATGCTCAGAAAATATTCGTGCCCTGGCTCCCAGGTGGACCATGGCAGATTCCAGTGCAGGTGGCTACACTTCTAGGAAGACTGAGGCAGAGTCTCAGGAGGCTGGAGTTGAGAAGCTTGTGTACCAAAAGACTGTTTTCTGAGTAGCGCATTCTCTTGTCATCATCTCTTTATCATCAATAGCATTCCTTTTGAAAAGCGTTATGCTTGAAAGCCAGGACGCCCTCAGAGGCCCAGATCACCCCACCTTCACAGTGAGGCTCCGTCTTGCTGGGCTGGGCTGGGGAGGTGGGGCAGCCCACAGGAAGGGCAGGCGGGCAGCCAGTGGGCGAGGGATGGTGGAGCTGGACAACAGGAGCCAGGAGTGAAGGGCAGGGCAGCCGGGAGGGGTTTCCGCTGGGCTGGACAGCTTCATCTCTGCCAACCCGGACGAGGCAGGTGCCAGACCCAATTCCTGCTCTCTCTGTGGCTCCAGAGAGGGGGTGGAGCTGTCGGGTCTCGCTGCACCAGCTAGGGGCAGAAATCAATGCATCGAGCTGGGCTCTGGGATCCAGAGAGCAGGGGAGGGTGGGCTCTGACCCATCCTGGTCAAGGACTTAGCCTCGGTAGAAACTCAGGAGCCCCCACTTTAGTTCATCAACCTGGAAGAAGTCCCTCCCAGAAGATCTGGGCCAGGCCCCTCTCACTCTCGGTAAAGGTGAGGCCTCAACTGCACCCACCCACACCCCCTCCCCCTGGGCTCTAGACCCCACCCTCCTCTCTCTGTTCCCTCGGTTTCAGAACACTCCTCTGCACTAACTCAACGAGACTGCGACCTAGCTGTCTGCCTTAGTTTCTCCTAGTGTCAAGGTGGGCACCAGGTCTGCTGTGTGTCTCCTTGGAACTCTGGGAAGGGAAAAATTACAGTTGGAAGTTGGAAAGAAGCTATAAAAGCAGCCTTCCAGCGAGGTGAACCTAGAGACCTGAGGCCACTTGAGAAGGGGAATTAAAGGAAGGAAGTGATGCGGCAGCCAGGTGCCCACCTCAGCATCTCCAGTCTCCACCCCCAGGTTTGGGCTGGCTGTGCAGGGGGCTGGGCTGCCTGTTGAGGGCCCATGCAGCAGTGCACTGAGGAGCGTCCATCTGCTCTGTGCCCAGCCCTGCCATCTTGGTTCACTTTGACCCTGGGGCGGGCCGCGGTCACAGTCACCTTGGAGCCTCCCTAAAGGCCTATCACCCTCCGCAGAGCATGCCGGGAACATTCTTTAACAAAGAGCATGAAAACCCCATGTTACCCCACGGGCCCCTATCCAAGACTTTTGCCCTCTTCGCTGGAGAGCCAGCCCACCCCAAAATGGGAGAGGGGCAGGGGTGGGAGCCTAAGCTGCCTCTCCCCTCTCCTCTTCCAGGCCCTTCCTTTGCAGCCGGCTCGCCATGGCACTCCAGCCAGGATGCTGCCAAGCGTGCTCCGTGCCAGGGCGGAGGCTGCGCCTGGGGATTGGGGGAAGGGGGTGGGGACCCTCTGGGCTGGCGCCTGCCAAGGGTCCTGGAGCCCCTTGCCTGCCCTTTGGAGGGCCTAAAACTTCCCAGGAGAGGAATGACTAGCTCTGCTGGGTGGTAGGCGATGTGGGGGAGGGTGCCGGATCTGTCCCCCTCGGGGGCCCTCGGGCAGCACAATAGCCCCTGGGGCTGCCACTCTCTGGCTTAAGTGGTTGCCCGGGCAACAGCTGGGGCCAGCTTCCACCAATCCATGGCAGAGGCTTGGTGGGGGGAGGGAAGCCGGCTGGGAAGGGGGGTGCTCTCCCCTTGCTGGATCCTATATAAGGAGGAGAGGTGTGAGCGGAGTGGTCTGGGCTTCGCTGTCCTTCCAGCAGACTCGGAGGTGGGGCACAAAGATGCTTAGGCTGGGCTATGCCAAGCCTGGGTCCTGGGGCAGCTTCTGGGCCATCCTGACCTTGGTGGGCCTGGCCACTCGTGCAGGTGAGTGGGCAGTGGGCAGGGTGAGGAGCAGGGAGGAGGGGCAGGGCCTTCCAGCCCCAGCTACACATGGCTGGCAGGAGGCAGTGTCCAGCTGGCCAGGACAGACTTGACTGGATCAAACCGCTCATGGACACTTCTCCCCGGAGGGAGAAGGGCAGCCTGCCTTGGACAGGAGGGGGGTTGGGCCGGCAGGCAGGGGTCTTCATGACAAGAACACCCTTTCACTGTCCATTGTCCTAGGCAGCTGGACCCAGGCAGAAGCCGAATGGGGTGCCATCAGCATTCAGGTCCTTCAAAGTGACAGCTTGGGGAGGCGGGGCTGAGAAAGTGACCACCTGCTCCTCTCGCCCTCCCTTTCTCCCTCTGTCTCCCTCTCTTACACATGCAGATGCTCTGTTCTTGTGTGAGTCTTCTCTCCAAAAGTCCACACGTGCCACAGGCGTGCATGTGTGCATGCATACGTGCATGTATGTGTGTGCATGCATGCGTGTGTGCATGCGTGTGCATGCATGTCAGATATCCCCTTGCCTCCCTCTGTGAGGTTCCTTACACCGTTCTCAGCTTGCGGAAGCTGATGGTAGCATTGTCTGTCACTGAGTTTTCTGTAACTGAGTGCATGTCCCCATCTGACCCTCACGGCGTCCCTGGAAACATGGCAGAAGGACCCAGCCTGGCCAGCCTGGAAGGGGATGCCTACCTCGACATACAGTGACTGCAAGAGTCCCATTCCAGCACCAGGTGTACTTTCTCTGGTCCCCTCAGGCTGCCGGAGGAGTGTGGACTTCTGTCTCACAGATCGGGACTCAGGGGGGCAGCTGGGTCTGGAAACAGCTTCCCTTCCATGCCTGCAGCTTCGGCTCATGCTCCACCCCTCTCTCCTGCCACTCAGTGCTCCAGTCCCCTACTCCTCCCCCTGCTCCCAGCACACCAAGCTCATCCTCTTCAGCCTTTGCAGGGCTGGTTCTCTGCCTGGATGCTCGTTCTCCGGCTGGTTCCTTGTCACTTCTTCAGGGAACCTGTTCCTGGTTCCTGCACCTAAAGTAGCCTCCACCCCCATTACTGTCACTTCCCTGATTTAGCACAATCTGAAACGACAGTGCTTATTTGTGTACTGCACGTGTCCTTTCAGGAGCATCAGGACCCGGCTTGTTTTGTTCACTGCCATATTCTGAGCTCCTGAGAGAGTGTCTGGCAGGCAGTAGATGCTCAATAAATATTAGTGAAGGCACCACTTCTGACAACTCCTCCAGGGGGTTAGGTAGACGATTCTTCAGGAAGTGAGCAGTGGGGACCAAGAAGTTCCTCAACCGTCAGCCTGGGGATCTGGCATCATGCAGACCAGTTCTAGGCATCGTGTTCCACGCTGGTTCATGACTTCTCCCTGCCAGGAATCCACCCCCTTCCAGGACCATCCTCTCACGGTCCGCTCAGGGTCAGGTTCACAACCTTCCCCATTGGGACATGCTTGTGTGCACACACACTCATCCACATACTTCATGGGCACAAACAGGTGCGCACACAGCCTCCCCAGGCCCTCCTGCCCTCTGCCCACACCCAAGCACACCCGTCTCCAGCTGGTCCCTCTGTGCCCCTAGATTGCGGCCCTGAGCCTGGGTGTCTTTTCAAGCTGTGCTGTGTTCCTGCTGCAGCCCAGAAAGCTGACGTTGGCGGGGAGGCAGCGGGCACCTCCATCAACCACTCCCAGATGCTGCTCCAACGCTTGCAGGAGCTGCTGAGGCAGGGCAATGCCAGCGACGTGGTTCTGCGGGTGCAGGCTGCAGGCACCGACGAGGTCCGAGTCTTCCACGCCCACCGCCTGCTGCTGGGACTGCACAGCGAGCTGTTCCGGGAGCTGCTGAGTAACCAGAGCGAGGTGGTGCTGGTGGAGCCCCGGGACTGCGCCGCCGTCTTTGACAAGTTCATCAGGTGGGGAGGGGAGAGGCTGGTGGGGGGGGAGCTTCATCTCTTCCCAAACCCCTGGCTCCTCCACTCCCAAGGTCAGGGAAGCCCTGGCCCCTTAGAGGGCCTGATGTCCATTCTCCGAAGGTCATTAGGATGCTGGTACCACCACCTCCTTCATCCCTTCTCCCACCGTCCTCTGGCAAAAATGCAGCACGACTCCCCTGCCCTTGCCTATAAGCTCTGCGTGGTTGGAGGTCAGTTACCAAATGCTCTCAGAGCTGTTTCCAAATGGCGGCCAGGAGAGCTTTCAAAAACCAGATTCCTGGATTGTCAATTTCAGGTTTGGGGTTGGGCCCAGCAGTTGTTTTTCATTTTAAAGCCTCCACGTGATTTTGATGTCTGTCCTGGTTTTGAACCACAGAGCTAGGGAGCTAAAAAAGTTAGCTAGCCCACCCAGCCCCCCTTCCTGCCAATGCACTGCACAGGGGGCACCATTCACACTGTAGTCTGAGAAAGTAATCCTGTTTTAATGGCTTAGACAAGATGGCTGCAGAATTCCAGTCATCACTTCCAAGCTCCAAGCAACAGGAAGAGGGATAGAACAGAAGGGCAAAAGGGTCCCCCCCACCCCAGAGTTCTATTTAACCAGCCTTCCCCCAATCCCATATTGTGCCTCCACTCATATCTCACTGGCTAGATTTAGTCCCATGGCCACATCCGCAATCAGGGAGCCTTGAAAACATCTTTCATTCCCAGAGGCAAACATGGGGCCGCACCGCAGGAGAAAGGGGAGACACAGGTGTCAGGGCAGGTATCTGGCAGTTGCTGCCATTACCCCATTGAGCGTGTACCAGTAGGGACTGGCAGGAAGGGTGAGCAGGGGGACAGCAGAAGACAGAGGCAGAGAGGGAGCCAGCAAGAGTGATAAGGGATAATGAGAGGGGAAGACGGTGAGAAAGATGAGACAGCAAGATAAGGGGAGGGGAGAATGGGATCACCCTGCGTGGACCGCCTACTTTGTGGCAAGGACCGCTCATCCTCCTCCAGCTGTCACAATAACCCTGTTAGTCCCCGTTTCCTAGATGATTAGCTTAAGGTTCAGTGAAGGTGAGCGACTTGACCATTCTCATAGCAAGGAGGTGTAGGACATGGATCCGAACTCAGGCTGTAAATCCCACAACGGCAGGAGCTGCGTCTGTCTGGTTCCAGCACGCAGCTCGGCACCTCGTGGACGCTCAATAAATACATGCTATTTCCATGTCCCCGCGAGAACGGGACAGAAGAGGATGTGAAGTAGGATAGGCATGGGAGGGTCCTCGAGAGGAAAAGACAGGCAGCCTCGAGGCCGCTCCTCTCTTTGTGCCCCGACCACGAAGCTCTCCACCCAAGGCCAGGTGCCCTCTGGACACAGAAAGCGGCTCTGGGTGGGGTGTGGGAGGGGGGGTGTGGCGAGGCGGCTCCACCCTGACCCCGCCCCACCCTGCGCCTTTCCCTCAGGTACCTCTACTGCGGTGAGCTGACCGTGCTGCTGGCTCAGGCCATCCCCCTGCACAGGCTGGCCACCAAGTACGGCGTGGCGTCCCTGCAGCGGGGCGTGGCCGACTACATGCGCGCGCACCTGGCGGGCGGCGCGGGCCCGGCGGTGGGCTGGTACCACTATGCGGTGAGCACCGGCGACGAGGCCCTGCGCGAGAGCTGCCTGCAGTTCCTGGCCTGGAACCTGTCGGCCGTGGCGGGGAGCGCCGAGTGGGGCGCCGTGAGCCCCGAGCTGCTGGCGCAGCTCCTGCCGCGCTCGGACCTGGTGCTGCAGGACGAGCTGGAGCTGTTCCACGCGCTGGAGGCGTGGCTGGGCCGCGCGCGGCCGCCCCCCGCCGTGGCCGAGCGGGCGCTGCGCGCCATCCGCTACCCCATGATCCCGCCGGCGCAGCTGTTCCAGCTGCAGGCGCGCTCGGCCGCCCTAGCGCGCCACGGCGACGCGGTGGCCGACCTCCTGCTGCAGGCCTACCAGTTCCACGCCGCCTCGCCGCTGCACTACGCCAAGTTCTTCGACCTCAATGGCAGCGCCTTCCTGCCCCGCAACTACCTCGCGCCCGCCTGGGGCGCCCCGTGGGTCATCAACAACCCGGCCCGCGACGACCGCAGCACCAGCTTCCAGACGCAGCTGGGCCCGAGCGGCCACGACTCGGGTCGCCGGGTCACCTGGAATGTGCTCTTCTCGCCGCGCTGGCTGCCCGTCAGCCTGCGGCCCGTCTACGCGGACGCCGCGGGCACCGCGCTGCCCGCCGCGCGTCCCGAGGATGGCCGGCCGCGGCTCGTGGTCACGCCGGCCAGCAGCGGCGGCGACGCGGCGGGCGTGAGCTTCCAGAAGACGGTGCTGGTGGGGGCGCGCCAGCACGGCCGCCTGCTGGTGCGCCACGCCTACAGCTTCCACCAGAGCAGCGAGGAGGCGGGCGACTTCCTGGCGCACGCAGACCTGCAGCGGCGCAACTCCGAGTACCTGGTGGAGAACGCCCTGCACCTCCACCTCATCGTCAAGCCCGTCTACCACACCCTCATCCGGACCCCCAAGTAGACGACGGGGGCCGGGGCGGGGCGGGGGGGAGCTCGGACGCCTCCGGGCTGGGGAATAAAGGTGTGGCATAGATGGCCTGGGAGGAGCCCGTGGAGTAGAGGTGCCTACACTGGCCTCCAGGTTGGCCAGGCACTGGCGACGTCGGAGTTGGGTGGAGTCCAGGCGAGGGGCGCTAGACCAGATGTCTGCTTTCAGGACGCGATTTCGCGGCTGATTTGAAGGCAACGCTCTTGGTTGAATAAAGCGATGCTCGCAGAGACCGGGGGATGACTGAACCACCTAAGGAAGACCAGCCCAAGGACGGTTCCACAGGTCTAGGGGTTCCCCGTCTTTCATTAGGTTTTCTGCGAGGACCCCGACCCCGACGCAGAACAGGGCAGGGAAGAGTACCCAGTGGTCAGCGCTACCCCCCAGCCTGGGAAGCCCCTGGAATCCAGTACCAGGGGGTTCCTCACTTTGAAGCCGAGGGGCTTAGCTCTTAGCTGGGCAGTTTCTGAGCGCCAACTTCCAAGAGGTAACCACCTCATTTGGGTAGTGAGGCTTTCTGCCCTCTGGGCCACCCCGAGTCTCTGACCTCTGCTGTGGGTGGTGGGGGGGGCGGGGTCGTGGGCAGCGTGATGGGGCATGAATGGACCTTGCCAGCCCCACCCACCGTTCCTGGGGGCGGGGGCTCAGGGTCTAGAGAAAAACCCCTTCCTGCCGGGGTGTGTGGGTTCGTGCTGTGCAACCAGTGTGTGTAGGGGGGGAGTTGGGTTGAATCTTCACAGCCCCCCCCCCATATTCCAGACAAAGTCTAGTTTCCAACACAGCTGTCAAGACCCAAATGGGATTTTATTGTTAAAAAGGAGGAGAAAAAGCCACTACTAAGTAACAAAACCAGATTCCCTTCCCCACCCCAACCATAGTATGGGAAGTGCCGTTGGCCCCTTCCCCAACCCTCCGGGATGCCCATGCCCCAGGTGTGGGCCCAGGAGCCCTCTCCAGCCAACAACTGCCCCCATCCCGAGACGGAGCCTGGCCGCAGGTCCGTGCAGGGTTTTGGCAACAGAGTCTGTCCAGGGCTGGGAGGCCAGGGAGCCCTGTCATCCTGGCTGTGCCTCCTGGCTCACCTCCCTCGCCGCGTGGCACTGCAAGCTTGGAAGGGTGGGGCAGGCACCCTCACAATTCCTGGGGTTCAGGAGCCCTGCCCTTCTGAGGACCTGAGCTCCCGCTCCCAGGTCACCGCCATCTGCCCAGCCTCTATCTCCCACTTCCTGTTAGAGCTCATTCAGTCCTGGGAGCAGGAGGGCCAGTTCCAGGCAGGCCCCTCAGTTACGCCGGGGGAGTCCATCTTTCCCATGGGTACTTGTGCCGTGGGGTAGGCGGGGCCCATGGGTAGCCCGCCGGGAAACACCAGCTGGGTTGGAGGGAACAGCAAGGGGTGAGGAGTCCCCAGGGCCTGCAACAGGGGAAGGGCCAGAAGCAAAGGTTTAGGAATACCTTCCTGTCCCCTCTCTGATCACCCAGTGGCCTTGAACTCCTTAACAGCACAACTTCAAGATGCCAGTCCCACAAGTATTCTTCGAGAACCCCGTTTCCAGCAAGGGGCAGCTATAGGGGCAGGGAGCTCCACATGCCTCCTCCCTGGGCTGGCCAAGGCCTCCCCTTCCCCATTGCCCCATTGCCTCCCTTGCTGGTACTGACCCGTATTCTGGCTCGGAGGGAGTTTGACCTTGGCCAAAGGCAGTGTGACCTTTCCTAGATGCCGAATACCAGGGGCTGGGTGCTCGCACACTGGCACCCTGTGGCCCGAGATGCCCTCCACGGGACGGGGCCCCAGGAGGTGAGTCTTGGGGCGGGAGAGCTGTGTTGGTCGGAAACAGTGAGGTGAGGCGGGAGCATGAGGATCTTATACAGGGATCTCCCCCGGCTATGATGCCAGCCTGGGGCACAGAGGCATGGAGGGTGGTGCAGGGCTGGTGCAGGTACCTCTGGAGGAATCCAGCCCTCAGGCCCCCACCCACAACAAAGGCGCTCAGACACCCTACCCCCTGCCCCTGGCCTCACCCCTTGCCCTGTGACCTCAAAGGACCGGGACCTCCGCTTCCTTCTCTTCGCCTCCAGCGACTCCTCCCGTTTCTTGCCCAGGCTTTTCTTCTGGCCATGCAGCCAGGGCCCAGGGCCGTTGCCACGATGCTTGGCTGCCTGAGATGGGGCCTCGCCCGTGCTGCTAGACAGGTTGTCCTCGCTGGCAGCGTGCTGCAGCGTGGGGCTGGGCGGCCGCTTGCAGGCCAGCGGGCCAGAGGGCCGAGAATCATCAGCCTCGCTCAGCGAGTGCAAGGACAGGCTGCTGCGCTCCATCGCGGGAGCCAGCAGGTGGCGCCCCTCAGTGCCCAGGGCCCGCGAGCGCCGCCGGGCGGCCTTCACTGAGATGCACTTGGTGCTGGTCAGGATCTCCTTCCTTTCTGCAGCGGGACAGGGGGAGCATCCAACCCGGGGTCAACGTCACATATTCCTCCCCTTCCTGCATGTCCACTACCCCTCTGCCAAGGCAGAAATGAGAAGGGGCCAGAACGCCCAGGTTTTGATCCCAGCATCCCCACCTGCTTGCTTGCTATTTAAGAAACTCGGGGCGAGTTTCTGAGCCTTATTTCATGTGTAAACTGGGGGCGGTAAAACTAACCCCACAGGGTTACCATGAGGATAACTGAGAGAACGGGCTTAGCCTATGGCCAGGGGCCTGGGATTCGGTCTCCATCTGCTATTACAAGTGTTACTGAGTGGGAAGGGGGGACATGATCCTAAGTGCCATGTGTTCATTCTGATTCCTGACTGTGCCCCAGCTCTCTGTGTGTCCTCGAGCAGGTGGTTAATCCTCTCTGGGCGTTGGTGCCTCCCTTTCTAGAATGGGTAGCACCATGCATGGGTGTTCAGCAGCGCAGAGGGCAGGAACGGGCTTTGGGCTGGGTGATCTGAGCAGTTTAGACAATGCCGGGCTCAGGCCACGGGGCAGGAAGGGGGCACACCTTTGTGGGACAAGGGGATCTCTGACAGATTCTCGCTGCTGTTGGGGGAAGAGTTGATCCGGCTGCTCAGGCTGACCAGGCTGTCCTGAGTGGGGGCCTGTGGGACGAGGTGGTTGGGAAGAGAAAGGCATTGAACGCAGCAGGGACCCCATGCCCCACTCGGCAGAGACGGTGGGGCATCAGGGGTGGTGGCCGTTTTGGAAAGGCTCCATCCCAACCATTGGGTGTCCACCTGTGCTCCCACCCCCACCAGTGGAGCCCATGGGGCCCGTGGGTGCTCAGAGCTCACCTCCTGGGTCACCAGGCTGCCCATCTGGATGGGGGGCGGGGTGGGCACAGAGGAGCTCTTCACCTGCCAGGCCCGGGGACTGGCCTTGAACACGCGGTTGGCTTCACTGAGGTTGGCAGAGGAGGATGGGTGGTTGTTGACCAGGTTGGCCCCACTGAGGTCCCACCCCCACCCCAGGGGACAGCTGTTTGTGTGAAGGGAAAGAGAACCCAGGAGTCCTGGCTCCAGACCTGTGCCACCTCCTCCCTTTCGTTCCTGCTCCATCTGCCCCAGTTAGCCCTAATCTGGGTTGGCATCGCTGGGACATGGTGCGGCGTCTGGGGCTCAGGCAGCGGGACTGGCTGGAAGTGGCTCCTGGTCTCACCTTTCTGGGCTGAGCGGAGGGAAGATGCTGTTCTGCAGGCGCTGGGCCTCAGAGCTCTGCGTCTTCACGCTCTCTGGGTCAGACTCCGGGGTCAGTGTGGTCCCTGCTGGGGTAATTTTGGGCAAGGAGCTGTCCTGGGGAGGGGAAGTGGGGCATCAGGGGGTCAGTCAGAAGACTTGGTCCTGGCCCAGGTAACAGCACAGAGTGACAAAGGCACACAGGGTGACCAGAGCTGTAAGGCAGGCTGGGAGTCCAGGGAGGGCCGTGCATTTGTGTTCCAGGTCGCAAGGGGTAAACTGTGGTCTGCTAAGCATCTCCAGTGGCACCGCCTGATGGCCTGGTCTCCTGGGAGGGCATCTGGGGCCATTTGTGATATCTGATAGCCAAACCTGATGCTCAGACTCTGGGTGGAGACAAGTGCCAGAGAAGAACGCCCTGGGATGGAGACCTTACTCAGGCTTGGCAAGACTTTGGGTGGGGTAAGAAGGAAAGGGAGTCAACTCTTCGGGATGCCAGCCAGCTGGGTCCCATCTCCATCCCAGCCATCTGGCAGGCATTGCCTTGGGCATCAGCCCCTCCCTCAGCACAAGTGCACCTGTCCCTGCCCAGGCATGCTCAGGCTCCCACCTGCAAGGCCCTAGAGGCCACCCGGTCCATGATGGTGGCCCGCTCCAGGCTGCCCTCCTCCAGCTCCCGCAGGTACACTTCGTAGAGCTCCTCCAGGTGCTGAGGGACCGCCAGGTTGTAGTCTGCTGGGGGAGGGGCAGGGCTCAGCGCGTGCCCTCGGACCCTCCGCTGGTCCATAGGGCCCCTGGGTGGCTCCGGCGCTGGAGGCGCGGGCCCTACCGTCAATGATCTGCCGTTGGCCCTGGATGATCTCGTCGCAGAGGCTGCGGTGCTGCTCCAGACGGCGCACGGCCTCGCGGCGGTGGCGGAGCGCGCCATCCCGGAGCAGCGCGTGCGACTGCATCTCGGTGTTCTCCACCTCCAGCTCATGCACGCGGCACAGCAGGCTCAGCACCTCGCGCTGCTCCTCGGAGCCGATGCGCCGCGGCAGCGTCTCCTCCAGGCGCCGGCCCCGCGTGCGCAGCTCGCGGCAGCGCTGCTCCAGGGCCAGCTGGGGGCGGCACCGGGTAAGCGCCAGGCAGCAGGCGAGGGGCCGCTCCGCCGCCCAGCCTGTCCTCGCCCCCTCCAGTCCCGGACTCCAGGCTCCGGACTGAAGCTCCATTCCCAGTCCAACCCTCGAAGGTGTATCTTGGACCTTGCAATCAGGGGCTGCTCCTACGTGGCCCCTCTGTACCCACAATCTTGCCTCCCCGACCACAATCTACCCCTGGAACCAGCTCCGTGGATATCTGCTCAAGCCCAGCCCATCTGATGCCCTCGGGGCTCACGGTACCCTGAAGCCCCCTGGTTTGGGTATGCTCCCAAACAGAAGGCAAAGATCTGTTATCTGGAAAGCCCTAGTTATAATATTGGCTACCATTTTTTGAGTCCTTAGTATGTGAAAAGCATTTATTTGATCTTCCTAACACCCCCATCCCCCCCCCCCCCCACCCCGCACACACACACAAGGGCTGCACTACTCCCATTTTACAAATGAGTAAGGGAGGTGCAAAGAGGTTAAGGAACTTAGCAAGGTCACCCAAGATTGGTGGCCTGAGTTCCCAGGTCTCACGCCTCCCCACCCTGCCCTCAGCCCCAGCCAGAAGGCTCGGGCCTCCCAAACCCACTCTTCCTGCCCCCCAACCCCTGGGCACCTTCTGCTTCCGCATCTTCTTCTGCTCGCCCACCAGGGCGGCGATGCTCTCCCGGGCTGAGGCCACCTCGGGCGGCTCCAGGATGTCTGGCTGGTCATCGCCCATGTCGGAGTCCTTCTCACTGTCGTCCTTGGTGTAGGACTCCTTCCGCTGCTCCTCCCGCCATTTGAGGGCCCGGCGTGACTTCTCGTGCTCCCAGCTGCCGCAGCCCCACCCCCAGGGAGACACGGGATTCAGGCCACGGGGGACAGGACACAGTGTGCAGTTACAGGCCCAGGCCCAGGTGTGGGCCCTGGAGGGTCCTGGGCAGGGGGTGCTCACCCGGCAATGGTGAGCAGGTGGCGGGAGGTGTCGATCTGGACTTCCATGGCGTGGTTCTCCAGCTCCAGCAGGCGTCTCCGCACGTCCATCTGCTCCTGGAAAGCGCTGACGAGTTGCTCCCGCAGCTGTCCCATGTCAGCCTGCTCACCTGGCCCGCTGTGCAGCTGGACCTCGGCTGCCCAGCGGATGGGGAATGGGGAGGTCAGTGGAGGAGGAAGGGTCAGGCCAGGAGAGTCTGGATCCATGTGGGGCTCTCCCTTCTCTTTCTTCCCAAACCACTTCCCATCCAAGCACCTCCTCCAGAAAGACCTCCTAGATTACTTCCTCCTCCCACACCCCACTTCCACATTGAGTCTTCAGGCTGTGGCCCAAAGGTGATTCCCAGCTCCTCTGTACGAAATGGCTTCCGCTAGCCCTTATAGCACCTTTGTGTTAACCAGCAAAAGGTACCCCTTAGACACTTTACCGCCATCTGTTGGAAAACCATCCATAGCAAATATGCAGGTCTATGAGAGACTGGTGGTCCTTCCGGTGATCCGGGTATGGCTTCACAGCCCTGTATGGCAGCTCTGACAGTGATGCCCTACACAGCTCAAGTGTCTATCACTTATGTGATCCCCCCAATCTTCATGTCAACTCCCTGAAGCAGAGATTGCGATTCCATTTTACAGCTGAGGGACAGAAGACTCAGGGCAGTTGAGTGACTAGCCCAAGGCTACCCAGCCAGAAAGAGCCTGAGTCGGGACTTGAACCCAGCACCGCCTGACCACAGAGCAATCTGAGACAGCCTGGAAGGGCTGCAGGAGACAGGCTCCCACCACACAGACCCACGCACACACCTTGGACGTGGCGGATGTCGCCCCGCTCCAGCCGGCCCCGGGCCTGGCCCCGCCCCCCCTGCTCATCGATCTTGCACTTGAGCCGCTGGATCTCGCCCCTCAGGTCGGCGATGATGCTGGTGTACTGGGCGATGTGGTAGGAGACGTTGAGCAGGTTCTGCTTCACCTGCGGGGTGCACAGGATGGGGGCAGAGCGGGGACTGTCGCCCCAGGCGATGGGGCCTGCCTGCGGGGTCTTTTTCTTTCTCCTCCAACCCCTTTCTGGATGACAGTAATGCCCTCCTTGCCTCCAACCCCACAACCTATCACACTACATGCCTCCACCAGATCCATACTCCTAAAATGCTGCTGCCCCTGCTCATCAACCAGCAGTGGCTCCCTATGGCTTGGAGGAATATCCTAATTCCTTCACCTAGTGTTGAAGGTCCACTGATCTCTCTCTCTGGATTTTCTGTGGCTCGCTGCTTTGTCATGAACATTCTGCTCTAGCCGAGGAAACATCCTGCTCCACCGCCACCACCCCCCAGCCCCCCCTGCTACAGACACCATCTCCTTTCTGACTTTGGAACCTCTGCCCTTACTGCACCCCAACTTCTGGAATGTCCTCTCCATCCTTCAGCATCCTGCTGAAGTCCCCAAAGAGCTCCCTGGGAGCCCACCAGCCCACCTAGTGTTGATATCATTTACTTGCTATTAGTAACATTTTGTACTATCAGTTAACTGTTTCATGGACATGTCTTCTTCCCCATTAAGTTCCTTGAATGTTGGAATAAAACATAAAGGACCTGGAAGAGCTGCTGGCAAAGTGCCGTGCTGGGAGAATGTTCCTTAAGTTCTGTCTACACTTATCCATTCCCGCCCCTCCACACATACAGGCAGAGAGACTTCCTGTTGGAGAGCAGGGATTCCAGCACATTTACTGGGAAACCAGGCAGCCCCGGTTCTAAGCTCAGCGCCCTCACTGCCCAGCCGGGAAGTCACTTAACTTCCTTCAGCCTCATTTTTCTCCACCGCAAAGTGGGGATCAAGTGAGATGACATGTTACAGGGCTCAGGGTAGGTGCCCAACAAGGGTCACCTCTATTCTGACCATTTGATTAGGTGCTTTGAGAATGTAAACGTCTGAACGAGCATCTGAGGATGAAAACAGGAAGATGGCGGGGGATGGGGCCGGGGACCACAGACACTGAACTGTACACGAAGGGGACCCTCAGCAGCTGTGGGCTTCCTGGCAGGCAAGCAGGGGCTGAAGGTGCAGGGAAGGGCACAGGGGGACAGTCGACTGGGGAAAGAGGCCAGTGCAATGGTGGCTGGTTCCAGAGAGAGTGGGGAGGGATGGCAGGGCCTGGAATCAGTCCAGGGGCTCCAATCTTGGCCGAGGAAGGCATGCCCTGGGGGGACAGACAGGGCCCTCACCCTGGTCTTGATGTTCTTGGCCCGGCCGGCGTAGGTCAGGGTGTTCCGGGACTCCTCAAAGGCGCTGCTCGCTGGACTGATGTGGGCGATCATCACCGTGCGGCTGTTCCCGCCCAGGGAGTCCTGACCGGAGGGGGCGGGGCAGTGTCAGCCGGGGACTGTCCCCGGACCCTGCTCTTGCAGGCTGTTCATGACGCCCTCCATGGCGTGCCTTCCCTCTCTCGCTGTCTCTCTCTCTCTACTCACATACACACGCACACACACACACACACACACTCACACTCTCACAGGTCCTGGTGCTGAGCATCACGTGGACGCCCCTGAGTCCGGATTTCCCCTCCCCCTCTCCTGCCCCTCCTTCCCACTTCCAGTTTCTTCTCCAGAGTTTGCATCTGAAAATTTCAAGCATCCGGGTCAGGGCCTCCTACTTTCTCTTTCCCTCCCCTCATGCATGAGAACCAGGAAGGGGAGCCCTGTGGTTGGCTGGGAGCCAGAGGGGAAAGAGCCCATGGGGCCCGGTGCCCCCTGCCATCTCCTCTGGCCCCCCAGGTCCCGCTACCCCATTTCTGACTGCTGGTGGCACTCCTTGGCTGGAGTCAGGATGGGGGATGGGAACCTCTGTATGAAGGTTGACTTTGGTCTGTGGCCACCCCCTGCCTTGCCCTGGGCTTGACTGTGCCCCCGGGGCCATGATGCAGCTGAGTGACCGTCAGTACGATCCTTCACCTCTCTAACCATCAGCTTCCTTGCTTTTTAAAACGGCAGTAACTGTGCAACCGTCCCACCACCCAGCTGGTGGGTGCAGTGGTGATGGCAGGCCGACGGCGGGCGGTAAGTAGATGACGGCTGTGATATTGGGCCAGACAGACCTCTGTTTAAATCCCACTGCCAGCACTTAGCCTCTTTGTGCCTCAGTTTCCTCTTCTGCAAATGGCCATAGTCATCCCCCTAACCCACAGAGTTGCTGACAGGATGAAAAGAGCTGAGGGGGGGCGGTGAAGCGCTGAACACAGAGTGCAGCCAGTAGTGAGCCCCCAGACCCTGGGCTCTGAGCTGAGGCCAACTGTGCACCTGAACCCCCAACTCCAGAGGATCCGGGTTCCCTCAGACCCACAGCCCGGGGGTGTCAGGTGCAGCTCCTTTCCCTCCCTGCCACCCAGTCTCTGCCGAGGGTCCCCAGGTAACACACGATACACCCAGACAAATCTGAATTTCAGATACACAACGACTGATTCTTTCAGTATAAGTATGTTCCAAATACTGCATGGGATGTACTTATACTAAGACAAATTCTGTTGTTCACCTGAAATTCAGGTTTAGTGGGGTACCGGTATTTTCACTTGCTAAACCCGGCAGCCCCATCCCCGGGGCACAGTGCTCAGGCCTGGCCACGGTGGTACCTTCAGGAGACGGGTGAGCTTGCTGTCGCGATAGTTGATGTACTTGTTGCCGCTCTTGTCGCTCAGCGCATTGATGCAGTTGCCCAGCGCCAGCAGGGAGCGGTTGATGTGGGCCCCCTCTTTCATGCGCTGCCCACGGTTCTGTGTCTGGGGGGCGAGCAGTGGGCGTAACTGTGGCCTTATGGGGCGGGGGACGGGTCTCACCATCAACACCGGGGTTATCCCTGGTTATAACCCTTCCCTCTCCCTCAGGGCTGTGACATGCAGGCATGACTCCAGGGGGCCTTGTCCCACCCTCCCCCCAGGGTGGTGAGGGCATTTGAGAAGCTAAGAGACCTGGAAGGCTCTGAACAGAGTGAGGACTGAAGACTGAGGCTTCGAGAGCGGGGCTGAGCCTGGCTCTGCCCCACAGGGCTGCACCTTGCCGCTTAGTGCACAGGCCGAGAGGGATGCGGAGGGAGGGGTCGCCCCAGGCCTCAGGGAGGGGGGAGGGAAGTGTGTGTGAGGGAGAGAATATGTGGGGAAATAGGTGTATGTGGGTGCATGAGAGAGAGTGGGAGAATGAGTGTGTGTGGTGTGAGAGTGTACGTGAGTGGAGAGCACCTGTATGCATGCGCGTGTGAGGGTGTGAGTGTGTGTGGTTCCTCTCCTTGGGCCTACAGGACAGTGTCAGGCCGAGGAGGTGTCTGCCCAGCCCTCCACGGCGGGGCGCCGCTGGCTCACCCTCTGCCCTGCGGCTCCCCCGTGCCCCTCCAGGGAGCCCTCCAGCCTGACTGCGAGAGAGGGGTGTGCTTCTCGAACCCCACCCTGTTCAAACTCAGCCCCACATGTTCAAACAGGAAACCCTGTTAATCCTCCCAGCTGCTGTCCTGTTCCGTGCATTTTCTTCGGGGCCAACAGTGACATCACCCAGCCTCATCGCTCAGGTGACCACTAAACCTCCAAGTTTGCCTGCAGAAGGGGGGCCGGACCAAGGCCAGAGCCAGGCAGCAGGCTCCGTGCTGGGGGACAAAGGCTGTGAGAGACGGGGGATGGACCTTCTTCTCTCCTCAATGATTTTGGCAGGGCCCTTGCCCTACCCCAGCCCAACAGCCAGTCCCCCAGCCCCGGGGGCACAGGCCTCACCTGGGCTGCACGCTCAGAGCCAGCCAGGTCGATCATGAACAGACGGCCCTGCCGCACCTCCTGCAGGACATTTGGGACCCGGCTGCGCTGGCGCACGGCGACCTGGAGCACGGCATGGGAGCGCGAGGACGTCTGGTTGGCGGCCGTGGGCTCCTGGGTCCTCTGCCGGTTCCCCTTCATCAGCAGCTGCATGACCTGGGTGGGGGGAGGGAGCAAGGTCACTCTTGGGGACTCAGGGGATGCTCCCACAGCCTGCATCTGAGAGGTTGGGAAAGGACCCAGGCGGGGGTGGGCCAGCACTGGTGTGCTGAGGGGCCTGGAGAGGTCAGGGTCTATGTGTACAAGCGGAGGCTGGTTGCCTGGTTAGTCCCCCAGGGTCAGCGCGGCTGGGGCGTGGGGGCAGGGGTGACAGTCCCCCGCTTGCTATCTGTCTGTCTGCCCAGCCCCAGCCCCAGCCCAGCTGAGCAGGCAGCTGCTCCCTCGCTGAAGTCCCCTGCCCTCTCTGTCCCTCATGGGTGAGTGTCCCTCTCCATTGTCCCGGCTGGCTGTACAAGACTTGCCTCTTTGGCATTGATGGTGGAGACCTCGGTGATTCCAGCCACCTGGACCACCCCTTTGGAGTCCTCCCTCAGCTCCAGGTACCCCAGGGCGGGGTTCAGCAGGTCCCGGATCATCTCGTTGTAGATCTGATGGGACGGGATGGGGACAGGCATGAATGGGAGACTAAGGGTGGGAGGTTCAGGCAAGGGCCAGGTTCCCCATCCCTCCCGAGCAAGAACGGGACAGGAGCTCACCCGTTCTGAGCCCCAGCTCAGGAGCCCCAGGCTCCTCTCAGGGAAACCCTGGTTAAAGAGAAAGACTCTTTCCTTTCTATGGGGTGAGAACGAGGGAGCTTCAGCATCCACAGGGAAACATCGGGCTGTCAGAGCTAAGGGTAGAGGAGGCATTGGAACTAAGCGGCACTCCCTTTGCAGGCGGGCTGGGCACTGGGCAGAGGACAGGACCTGATGGACAGCCAGCCCTGCTTGTTGCTAGGCAACCCTCACGCTACTTCTCCCCCTCACCCCAAAGTGCGTCTTGCTGGCTGAGTCAACACCGTGCTGGCTAGAGTGGCTGCTGGCAGCCACGCCTCACTGCCCTTCCTGTGCTGTCACCCAGGAGACTATCAGCTCCTGGAGGGAGCCGGAGCAGCCGGGAGCCAGATGGAGTCCAGCCCGATGGCTCTCCCACCTCTTGTGGCCTCTGCGTGCTCCCACCCCAGCTGTCCCGTTGCTGCTTGGTGGTAGCACTCCCACGGGTGAGCACCAGGGGCTAGGGCTAGGTAGCGAAGGCTGGCAGGTTCAAGCCTGTCCATGTTCTGACCCATACCCACGTACACAGAGTGCCGGGAGGCAGCCTGGCAGGGTAGACAGGGTTGGCTTTAAGGAATGGGCCCATGAGGATGGCGAGGCAGCGAGTTGATTGGGAGGGTGACCGAGCTCTGTGCTCAAGGACAAGGCTACTTTGAGATGTGGCAAAATGGGCAGGGCTCAGCTTGCAAGCCCTAGGGTCCTGAGTTTGAATCCCTGCTCCCTCACTCACTGTGTGACGTCCTAATTGCCTAACCTCTCTGAGCCCCAGGTTTTCGTAAAATGAAGCCAAGAATATGCGTGCAGGAGAGCAGGAGTGACGAGCACCTCAAGGAAACTGCCCAGTGACCTGGCCCCAAGGAAGCCAGTCCCATCCTATGGGCCTCTTGTCCATGCCGGGGTCGGGGGAGGGCTCACCTCCAGGTAGGACATGGACACCTCATATTCCATGTCGTTGCTGGTCTCCTCAATGGCGTGGAAGAGGTCATTGAGGGTCCGAACGTAGATGCCGGGCTCGTGGTCTGTGCCCAGCATGGTGTAGGTTTTCCCACAGCCTGGGGCAGAACAGGGTGGTGGGTGGGCAGGGTCGGGCCAGGAGCCAGGCCTTGCTGGGCAGGGGCTCCTGGCAGCCCTGGGTCTGTCCTCAAGGCTGGGCCCTCCCAGAGAGCCAGAGAGGTGGGGGCAGGGAGGATGGCGTGGGGGATGGGTAGGGATGGGGCTCTGTGGCTGGAGGGTCTCGGGTTTGGATCAACCACATCCTTGATTCCCTCCTCAGTTGGGCCCAGACCAATTCTGTGATGGAGGACGAGGGGGCTTGTCCCTCAGGGGGGACACCTGGGGCATGCAGTCGTCTCCCACGCTCTGGGCTCCCCCTCACCTGTGGGGCCATAGGCGAAGACAGTGGCATTATAGCCTGAGATGACGCCTTCAATGAGGCTTTTGGTGGTGGCCTGATACACCATCTCCTGCAGGGAAGAGGAGACCGTCAGGGGCCTGGGGCACAGGCAGGGCAGAACACACACGCCCACTGGCACGTCCTGGGCCCCAGCATAAGTGGTTTCTGTCCCTGGAGCCCTCGGCCCTAGAGAAGTGGGAGTGGGGAGTGGGGGATGGATGTCTCTGCTTTCACCCTGTAGGGGGACGCCAGTCTGAAAGAGAGCTCAGGACACCTGAGACTCCTCCCCCCACAGCTGGCTCCTGGCCCCCAGCCCCAGGGACGCATTCCATCTGCTCCTGGGAGCATCCCGCAGATGCGTGAGTAAGGGGTCCCTGGGAGGGTGTCAGCTTCCCCGAGACTCTCCTCCCAGCACCAGATGGGTTTCAAGGGCCTTCCTCCAGCTCCCACAGGGCCAACTGCAGGGTGTTCTGTGTGGGTGCCTGAGTGTGCACGCTGACCTGGATGTGTCCAGGCAGGAGGCTGTGTGCGCGACATGCAGGCACGCGCACACCTGCATGCATGGGGACGTGGTGGGGTGGAAGCTAGGGAGCAAGTGGTGGAGGGAAGGCTGAGGGTCAGCGGCGGGTCCCCTAAGGGCTCCCTCCTGAGTGAGGCAAAGGGTAGAGAGGGGCTCCTGTGTGTCCCCAGGCCCAGGCCCTCCCTCACCTGGGTGGCAGTGAAGTCAAAGGCCACATCAAACAAGTAGGACTTCTCCCGGGAGCGGTGTGCCCGCAGGATGTCATCAGGGTCCTCCATTGGGTCCATGAGAACCACCATCTGCAAAAGTCCCCGAGGGGGGCCACTGGTCACCTGGGAGCCCCAGGCCCACACCGATGTCAACACTCACCTCACTCGGGCAAGAGTGGGAGGGGCTGGAAGCCAGGCGTCCATGGCCCCAGGCCCAGCCCTGTCCCCATCAGCTCTCCGGGTGTCTGGTCTGGGCACTTGGCCCTGGATGCCCAGAGGGGAAGCCTCCCTAACAACTGACAGTGTCCCAAAGGAGCGGAGAGCGCCATGGTGCCCCAGGCCACATGGGCCCCAGATCTGGGTCCTCTTCCTCGAATGGCAACACCGCGCCCCTCGTGCCTGTACCACAGGAGGAGTCGCAGTAACAATGGCTCGCGTTTATTCAACATTTATTTTGTGTCAGGACCTGCTTTAAGCACTTCATGTACATGAACTCATTAATCCCCACCACAAGGCCAGGCAGTGAGGCCCACCATCCTTCCCACTTTACAGATGAGGAAATCGAGGCCCAAAGAAGGGACTTTCCCAGGCTCACACGCTACTGAGTCAGGGAGCAGGACCCAAAACCCAGGAGCAAGGCCTGCAGACCCTTTACCACCTCACTGCAGCCGTGCCACGCCCGGGACCCTGCCCTGCTGTCCTGTCTCCCCTCTCTTCACCCCTCCTCATCCCTCCACACCCCTCCACACCCTGCCAGGGGGTAGACCCAGGGGCGGGGTGAAGAGCCCCCTGGGAGGGGGTTGGGGGTGCGCTAGCAGCGGCCCTCTGCAGCCTTGAGCCTGAGCTGGGAGTGGAAGGAGCGGCCCCAGGGCTAGAAGCTAGGACAAGGGTACAGGTGGGCCTGCCCCAGCTTAGGCTGCCCTCCCTGCAGGGTAGGGGCATCTGTACTCTGTGTGTGTGTGTGTGTGTGTGTGTGTGTGTGGTGGGATATAGAAGGGGCCTGATCGGACTCTTCCTCTGCTCCATGGGTGACCAAGGGACCCATTTTCCAGAATAATCTCTGCACCCACTCCACGCCCAGCTCCACTCTGCCCCTCTCTTGGTGGCCTGGGTGTGCTCAGCCTGGTCCTGGGCTCTGTGGGGAGACGCAGAGGAAGGAGGCCGGATCCTGGTCGGGGGTTCCTGGCCTAGGATAGGGATGGGGAGAGAGACAGTGTCTGGACTCATGGAAATGCCAGGAAACACTGGAAGAGGCATGGGAGGGCTGGAGTTCGGGGGTAACAGGGAGGAGGGGTAAGTCAGGGCACGGTCTGCATGCCTGTCCTACCTCTCATTAGTGGTGGCCTGTGTGAGCAACCCTGCCTGAGCCTGGGCCTCCTCCTCTGTCAGGTGGGACAGGAGTGCATCTACCTGCGGGGCTCTGAGGAGCCCGTGAGGTAAGGTGTGCGCTGGGCTTGGGCACGGGGCGGGCACACACTGAGTGCTCAAGGGGCTGGGCTCAAGGGGCTGTTAAGAGGGACAACTGGGGTGATGGGACACACACCATGACTCTGCTGTCGGGTTGAGGACGGCGACCCCACGCTCACCGTGGAGGAGCCACCATGATGCCACAGCCTCTGCGCCTGCCCGAGGCCCCTTAGGAGCCGAGCCTCCAGGTTGGGTCCCTGCCCCCGCCCTGGCTGCCCTGTCAAGGTGTCCCCTGAGAGTGGCTGGCACCTTTAAGCCCTGCTCTGTGCCTGGGAGCACCTGGGCTCGCGCCAGACAGCCAGGGGAAAGAAGCCGGGGCTGTGCTCTATGGCTGGACGGTGGTCTCAGCCAGCACAAGCCTCACCGGCCCCCTCACTCCCATGGGGAGGGAAGGTGGTAAAGAGGAAGGGTGTGGGCAGCCTTCGCTCCCTGCCTCCTCCTCCTGGTATGTAATAACAATATCTCACCTTCACTGAGCCCTTTCACGTGAATTCATGATTATTATTCTCAGACGGGGAAACTGAGGCACAAAGTCGAGCAGCTAGGAAACGGTAGGGCCAGGGCTGGAGCACTGGTAGTCTGGCTCCCGGGCTGGCACCCTGCCCACCATCCTGCACCTGCTCTCACACACCCGCCCTGGCCCTCTGTTCCCATGGAGCCTTGTGGGGAGCGGGGCGGTGGGAGTATTTCCTGCCCAGGCCCACAGCGGTAGCCCCATGCCAGGGAGGCCACAGCACCCACTGTGTGTACTAGCCCTACCTAATGTGACCTGGTGATGAGATGCTGGCCACGGAGGTAAACTGAGTCCTAACAGAGGACAAGGCATGAGGAGAACGGCCTGTCCCAGGGCCACCCAAGGTTGCAGAGACAGTGACTGTGCTCCCTTGGTGGGTCAGCAGGGAGCCAGGGCCAGCGACAATCCCGAAAAGGGCTTGAGAACAGACAAGGGGTGAGGGGCAGCCACTCCAAGAGGCAGAGGGGCTGACGGCGAGGCAGCAGGAGGCCGACCTGGGAGCCTGGCCCAGCTCTGTGGATTCGGGAGATCTGAAGTGGGTCACTCCGGGTGCACCCCCATGAGCGCCAGGATTTAGGAGGCCCAGTCCTGGGAGGGCCACAGCCTTGGACTCCCACCACGTTCCTCTGAGCAGTCTACGTCCGCCCTTCCCCACCTGGACTCCTGCAGTAGGTCTACACCTGTGCTCACGGCATCCAAACTGGCCCAAGGCCCTTGGGGTCCCAGCAGAGCCCCCTTCTGGGATTCTCAGTGGAGGAGGGAAGGGAGGGGCGTAAGGCAGCTCCCAGGAGCCTGACCCCAGGAGACTCACCCAGAAGTCTCAGCCAATCGGATGGGATTCCGGGGAAGCCAGTTAGAGGGGACGCTCCAGACAGACTGGGCTGGCAAAAGAACGGCAAAGAACGAGGCCCCTGGCCCAGGCCCCTCACAGCTTGCCAAAGGCGGAGGGCCACAGTGAGATAAGTGCAGGGCCTCTGGGCCTGTGCTGTCCCCTGGGCTGCCCGGCCACCTCCTCAGGGCTCCAGCTCCAGTGTCCTCTAAGCTTCTTCCAGGATCCAGTTCCTGCCTCAGGCCCTAGAGCCGGCAGCAGGAGTGCTGATCGTCAGACCCCCGTGAAGATAAACCCGCCTCCAACTCCCCGGGCGTGGTCCCAGTGGGAGGCAAGAGAACCTGACCAGCCGTTACCAGCTGTCACTCCTCGGGTGCTGGTGCTCCTGTGGGCGTGGGCAGGGCCAACGGCCTGAGGGACACCTGGGGTCTGCCAGTGTGGGGCAAAGTGAGCAGCATGCAGTGATGCCCATCACTCACTGATCACCTTCAAATGACCTCCAGGCACTGCCAAGGTCAGGGGACCCTGCGCCTTTGGTGTTTTTGATATCCAGGCTCCTGAATCAGTACACTGTCCGCACGGCTGCCATGATCCCCTCTTAAAGAGGGCTTTGTCTGGTCTCCATCTGCCTGGGCCCCGGCCCGCGCCCCACCCTCCAGAGCATCACCCCATCCCTGTCCACTCTGGCACACAATGGAGCCTCCAGCCCCTCGGCCAGGCGAACCGGAGCTGAGCCATGGAGGGCTGGAGAGGGGCACTCTGGGCTGCCCCGGAGAGCAGCACAGGAAGCTCAGGCCAGGTGGACACGTTTGCTGGCACCTGCTACACACCAGGCATTAAGGGAGGCCCCGGGGAGAGAAGGAGACATGTGGCTTCCTGCCTCTGACACTCACAGTCCAGTGGGAAGCAGATCGTTCTAGTAACAGGTGCCGGGCTACAGGAGGCAATGGGAGCACAGAGCAGGGGTGCCTGCTCCAGCCTGACCACCAGAGGAAGGCCTCCTGGAAGAGGTGGCGCCAGCACTGGGTCTTAAAGCATGAGCAGGAGCTGGCTGAGAGGTGTGAGGTGAGGAGAGTGTTCTAGAGAAAAGCATGAGCAAGGCCACGAGGTGAGAAGGCGGCCGTGGGCAGCGTTCTCAGCTCAGAATCACCAGGGGTCTGTGAGAAACGTGGGGTTGGGAAGAGAGCTCAGGATTTCCCCTCCTGTCCTCACCACCAGGAATCTTGGGAGCACAGACCCCAGATGGCGGGCCCTGCTCCACGATGACTGGTATCCTTATAAAAAGGGGAAATGGGGACACAGAAACACATTGAAGGAAGATGATGTGAAAAGACCCACGGAGAAGATGACCGTCTGCAAACGAAGGCTAGGGGCACACACCAGAGTCTCCCTCACAGCCTCAGAAGGAGCCAACCCTTTGGACATCCGGCCTCCAGAACCACGTGTGAAAGAGGAGATTTCTGTTGTTTATGTCCAGTCTGTGGTCCTTCGAGACAGCAGCCTTTTGAACCAATGCAGCCCCACCCCCAGCCAGGCTGGCCTGCTGCAGTGGGGCGGGTGAGGGTGGGCCCTGGGCGGCCCCTCCCTCAGCCTCCGAGGTGGAGGCTCAGCGGGGGCATCCCCTTGCACAATCCCCAGGTCATAAATCTTTATGCCCACAGCACGCTGAGCACCTGCCTCTGGGAGGTTTCAAGGGGGACGCTGCTCACACAGGAGCACAGGGGCCCTCCCTTGCGGGGGGAAGGTGGGGTCGGGGAGGGTGGGCAGCTTCATGGCAGGCTCTGTCCCTGAGGTTCCAGGCCTCCTTACCCACAAGAGGCCTCACGGCCCCCACTCCCAGGCCCGTTCTTAATTCAACATGGATTTTGCCCTTTCCACGATTCCAGACTTTGAGCCCCGAAACCCAAGATCGGCCAGGGAAGTGAGGGGCTTCAGGCTGGGGGAGGGTGTCTAATCTGTAAACTGTGTTCCCATTAGGGCCCAGACTCCTCCCGGCCTCTCCTAGGTGAGAAACACCGTGAACAAAGCATGTCAGGAGTTCCCCTGCCCCACACCACTAAGCTGCTGGTGCTCAGATCGGCTTCACAGTTTTTTTATTTTTTAATTTTTTTTGTGAGGAAGATTGGCCCTGAGCTAACATCTGTTGCCAATCTTCCTCTTTTTGCTTGAGGAAGATCATCACTAAGCTAACACCTGTGCCAATCTTCTTCTATTTTATGCGCGACGGTGCCAGGGTGGCTTGATGAGCCGTGTTAGGTTGCACCTGGGATCCAAACCTTCGAACCCCAGGCCGCCCAAGTGGAGTGCGCAAACTCAACCACTAGGCCACCAGGCTAGCCCCAGCTTCGCAGTTTTAACCGGCTTCCTTCTGGCCTCCAAACGGCTAAACCTCGACTGGGGTATCTCAGTCTTGGCACTACTGACACTTTGGGCTGGATCATTTTTTTCGGGAATTGGCCTGTGCACTGCAGGGTGTTTAGCAGCATCCCTGGCCTCGACCCACTTGATGCCAGGAGCACAACCTCCTCTCAGCAGTGACGTTGTGAAATGTCCCCTGGGGAGCAAAATCGCCCCCAGTCAAAAATGTCTGATCTAGACTATTCCTCCTCAAGCCTCCAAGGCTGGCAGGAAAGATCCTGGGGAAGGGGGTGCCACAAATGGGGTTTAGGTCCAACGTGGCTGTGTGACCTTGAGGAAAATGCATCACCTCTCTGGGCCTCAAGTTTTTCCCAGTTGGAAGTCAGGGAGGACCCACAGGGCTACCGCCTTGAGAGAAGAATTCATTCCAAAACCCACAGCCTACTCAGGAAGCCCCAGCAAAGAATCGGAACCTGGGAAGGCCCAGCCTCCAAGACTTCATCTCCTGTCCAGGGAGCCAGGCCCACAGCCCCTTTAGTCTCAGGGTGCAAACAAGACATAGCAAAACAAAAGCCTGATTCCAGGGGGATGTCACCTCATAAGGCTGTTTCTGGATTTTTGTTTGCTTTTTTTTTAAGAAGGCGAATTTGATGCTGGTCACATTTCTAGGTGTAAACGTGCCATCCTGTGAGTGCTCAAGAAAGGAGACGTTGATCCCAAGAAGGGTGTCCCTGGGCCCTGCCAGCCTTCAGAATAGATAGAAAAGACCAGAAGGGAACCCGCTGAGCTCATAAAGCCACCAAGCCCCAGCTGGCTGCTTAGGGAAGAGCTACACCTGGCTGATGTCCCGGCCGGGTCCCCACCAGCCTACAGAACTCTAGGACCCCAAGGCCTGGGGTGAGGGGAGGCGTGACCTAGAAGTCAGTCCAGGGCTGCATCTCTCACGGGTGTGCACACGCCTTCATCAGAGTCCCCAAGGGAGCTTGTAAAATGCAGATTCCCAGTACCGCCCAGATTCACTGACTCAGAATCTCTGGGGAAGCGGGCCCACAAACCTGCCTTTTTAACCAGCACTCTTGCCTCGTGCGCATCCAGACGCTAAGTGGAAGAATCCTTGCACCCTTGCAGCATTATTCACAATAGGCAAAAAGTGGAAAACAACCCAAACATTCATCAACTGAGGAATGGATAAACAAAATGTGGCGTATCCACACTGTGGAATATTACTCAGCCACAAAAGGGAAGGAAGTTCTGACACACGCTACAATGTGGATGAACCTGGAAAATATTACCCTCAGTGAGAGAAGCCAGACACAAAGGACCACATATTGCGTGTTTCCATTTATATGACAAGTCCGGAATCTACAGAGACAGGAGGCAGATTAGTGGCTGCCTGGGGCTGGGAGGGGGCTGGGAGACCGGCAGGCTGATGGCTGAGGAGTGAGAGGTAAAGCATCCTTGGATCCTCTCCCAGTCACTATCCGCCAGGCTCAGCTCTTTGGGGCAAGAGGATCAAGAAGCACCCAGATGGTGAGTGTGTAGGGAGCACACCCCGCCCCCCCAAGGCAGGCAAGTGGGCTAAAGGTGGGCTGCCCCCCAGCAGTCACTGTCCCTGACCCTCGGCATTGGTCACCTTAGACTCTATTTGTCTTTCACCATAGCCTCCCGTTTGTGTGGCCCAGCCCTCCCTTGCAGATCTCCCAGAATCCTCTCGACGGCTCGTGGGCTGGGTGGGGCAGGTTCTTACTGTCCTGTCTTCTGATGAGGAACCAGGACGTGGAGGGCCTTTGTGTGGCTCCTCAGAAAGGACCCCAGGAGCACAGGGGGTGACAGTTGGGCTTTGAGGAGATAAAGGCTAATTATGGGATTATACATATTGTCAGGCGATTTAAATCCTGTAGATAAACACGGTCTGGAAGCCGGGAGGAGGGCCAGCGGGCTGTGGGCTTGGCACGGGCGGGAGGGGGTGGGAGGGAGAAGGGGGCTGTCCTGGAGCTGCTTCTCCCACCTGAACTTCTGGGCCCCACCAGCCTCTCAGGCAGCCCCCCAAACTTTGTGGTCCCCGATGGCATCCCTGAGGGGTGTGGCATCAGGGTCTGGTCCCATTCCAGATGCTACTAGGAGACTGAGCTCCTATGTCGCTCTCACCCCAGGAACACATATGTGTGGAGGTGACCATCTGGGGACCACCGGACTCAGAGCTCTGACACAGGAAGCGGGAAGGCTGGAGGTGGGCCGGGTTTCTCCTACCTCGGGCCTGAAACCATCCCATATTTCAGCACTTGAGATAAACTAACATCTATTAAACCCCTACTGTGTGCAGGCACTGGGGTAAGCACTGTGCAAACATTAGCCCACAGGGACCCCTAAGGAAGGCATCATGATCACAGTCCAGAATTGAAAGAGGCCCTGAGACCACAGGACTGCTGAGGCACCCGAAGTGTCCCCTTTACAAATCCCAACCCTAACTCCAGCTCCCCCGCAATCCAGCACACAGGCCCCTTGTCCCCAGAGCACACTCTGCCTGTGGGAGGGGCCCCCTCGGCAAAGCCCTGTTGCTGCAGTGTCCCGCGTCTCCAGGAGAACAATGCCCAGCTCTAAGGAAGCCTGCCTAGGACTGCACACAGTGGCTCAAGCCAGCAGGTGACTGAGTGCCCTCTCTACCTCTCCCCACTCAAGACCCACCAACTGGTGGCCTTGGACAGCCTTTGCCTCCCTGCTGACCACCAAGGGGCTGGGCCCTCGATAGTGACCTCTGGGCTGCCCTGCTCAGCAGCTCCCCACCCCAGGCCCCAGACAGCACCAGCAGGGGTGTAGTAACCCATCCATGACAGAGGAGAGCAGAGCCCAGGAGCCCAGGCCAGAAGAAGCTGGGTGGGGGAGTCCCTCTGTGGGGCTGGGCCACACAGGCCATAACGGCCACAACCAAGGGAGCAACGAGCAGCAGCTGGGTAAAGAGAAATTGCGCATCCCAACAAGACGTCTTCCTTAGAGGAGGCCGGGCACTCGGGCCCAGCGGCACCTTTGCCGGAAAGAGAGTGCACAGCCAGGTTGTCCTGAAGACACTCCCAAACTCACTCCACTGGCCCACCGGGTTCCAGACCTCAGGAGGAAGGAGCAGAGCCACAACCGACCGGCTGGCCCACCGTGAAGCCGACCAAGCCTGCACCCCTGAGCCTCTCTCAGGGCGCATAAGGCAAGCCTGGGGGGCCAGGGCCACAGACAAGCTGTGGGGGTCACTGGAGAGGGACGGAGGGCTGGGGGCAGGGGCTGGTCAGAGGGGGAGACACGGGAAGTCGGCCGCCCATTTGGCTTCTTGGACTCCTGTGTCTTTGCCTCCTGCTAGCCTGGGCCTTATTTGTCAGAGGGATGGAGCAACTGAGGGACGGCTGGCTTTTCAGTTTCCCAGCCGGCCATTTGCTGTGGCTACTCCCCAGCTGCAGGCCAGGCAAGTGCATCTTTGCACCCAGTGGACACAGAAGGGGCTGGGGCCAGAAGACCAGGCTCTCTGCAGGGCCCGGAGTCTGTGTTGAGAGCCCTGAGCCCACGCTGTGCAGACAACCTCTGCATCTCCGAGCTGACAAAGGAGCAGCCCTGTTGGGACTGCCCGGCCCGGGACCTTCTCGGAGGTGCAGCTCCGCCGGGTCAGGCCGGGCCCTCCCCCTCCCCTGGCAGGGACAGAAAGGGGCCAGTGTTCCCCGTGCGTGGGCACACGGCAGCTGTACCCTAGACCAGAGCATTCCCATCAGCATCTGTTAATATCCACAGCCCCCACTCGGCTGGGAGCCAGGGGCAGCCGAGAAAGGGCCATCATTGTCCCAACCCTGAGGACCTGATACTCTTGCGGATAAGTTGGACAAACAGGGAGTGGCCTTGTCTGGAAGGAGGTTTCCCCTCCCGAGTTCTCTGGCTCTTCACGGCTGGCCTCTCTCATCAGCCAGTCCAGCAGCCCCTCGGACTTCCAGTTGCTAACAGATGATGATAATGCACAGCTATTAAACTCCTACTGTGTGCAGGCACTGGGGAAGCGCTGTGCATACATTAGTCCACAAAGACCATCTAGAGAGGGCATCATGCTTACTGTCCCCACTTACAGAGGAGGCAACTGAGGCTCCCGGAGAACCTGCCCAAGGCCACACAGCTGGGGAATGGCAGAACCTGTCCCCCACGCCTGTTACGTGAGTTAATCCTGCTCCTGCGGGGCCTCCCCAGCTTAGATGGGGTCTTCCCAGGCATCCCCTGCTCTCCCTGAGGACTCTGAGGAAGGCTACCCTTTTCCAGGAGGGAAAAGAGGAAGAGGAATCAGGAGGCTGGCCCCAGCCAGCTCTGCCGTGCCCACGGCTCAGGGCTGAGGGAAGAGGCGGCAGTGGGCACCTGCCCCCGGGGAGCCCAGAGGCAGGCAGGCAGCGCAGGCTGTGCTGTCCACCTCCGGTTTGCTCCTCTTGGCCCTTGGGCTTCCTGAGTCCAGCCTGCCAGCCCCAGGCCCAGGGCCAGCTGGTGCCCGGTTGTGCCTTTCTCTGTATCGTCAGTGCCACCCCAACTTCTCTGCCACTGTGATGAGCCCTGGCACTAAGGAGAAGCTGGAAGCAGCAGCCACTGAGCTGAGGCAAGCGATCGCCTTGGGCTCCCCATAGGCCATACCACTGTGCCTCTCCCCACCCCAGCACCTGAATCCTCAAGTCCCTACCCAAACAGACATCCTGGCCGTGGTTTACAGAGTGTGCGAGCTGGCCCTGCCCACGTCTCCAGCCTCATCTCACACACCTCACCCCTTCTCTCTCCTGCGAGAGCCACACTGGCTGCTTCTTGGTTACCCAAGTATATCACAATCCCTCTCACCACAGGACCTTTGCACATGCAAGTCCCTCTGATTGAAATTTCTCTCTTCATGCACACTCCTAATTACTTCTTCTCCATCCTTTTTGTTTCAGCTCAAGCACCATTTCCTGAGGGAGCGCTCCCTCAGTTCCGGGGCTAGGTCAGGTCCTCTCTTACTCTTAGAGCATTATGCACATCTGTTTGTGATTCAGTTCTTTGACTAATGTCTCGTCTGTCCGCACCGGACTGTGAGGTAATGGAGGGAGGACAGTGTCTTATCTGTGCACCGTAGTTTCCTAGCTCCTGGCACTGTCCCCAGTGTGTTGTGGGTATGTGATAAATATTTATTGCCTCCTATGTAAACAGAGGTGGGACTCGTCCTGCCCACCTCATCACGGTGACATGAGGACCAAGAGAGCAAATAGACACACAAAGACTTTGCAAAACATGAACACTCTGGAGGTGGGCTTTGGGTCTAAACCATATAAATCTGGGCTTGCGGGGTGGCAGACATATTCAGGTGGGGAAGTCATGTCATGGACACATGGAAGGTGTGTGAAATCTTAGGGCTAGACTGAAGGGATCAGGGCCCACCCAGGCTAGGGAAGCTTTCCGCTCTCCTTGGATCAATCTAGGAAGCCTTCCTGGAAGAAGAACCCCAGTTTCCTTGACGATGTGGCCAACTGCCCAGCCAAGAGTTCAGCGGGTAGAGGAGGATGCTGCTGCAAGCACGCCAGATGTGAGCAGCCCTCTGCCTGACCCTGCAGCTCCCGGCCACGGAGCCGAGTACCTGTTCATCCACTTTGTGGGCGATAAGGGTGGCTCCCTCCTCCAGCTCTGCCACGCTGATGGGCCGGACCCGGAGCGCCACCTGGAAGGGAAGGCCAGGCCCCAGCGATTAGACGGAGAGGGCCATGCCAGGGCACAGAGAGGATGCCAGGACCCCAGGATTCCCCCTGAGTTCTCTGTCCAGCCACCCCGGCCCTCCTTTGTCTTAAGGAAAACTCAGTGGTTCAAGGCCACCACCTGGGTCGAGGGCAACAAGTCCACAGAACGTGACTGTGTCTGAGTCTATGAATTTCCCAGGAGCCCGTGCCTCTGGGAGAGCCCCAGGGGAGAGAGCTGTCTGCTCCTCCAGGCTCCAGTGGCCCGCCCAAATTAAGCACGGCAGCTCCCCTGGGGTTTGAACTTGGATCCCTCGGCACTGGAGCGGGCTGTCTGTGCGTCTGTGAACGACGCTCTGCCCCTGAAGGTGCCAGCACGGTGGGCGGCAGATGGGGCTGGGGGCCCCGGTTTCGTCTCCTCCTCCTAACAACCTGTGACCACATTCCCACCTGAGGACAGGCCATGGGGGCTCCCTCCTCACTCTATTCTCCAGCCAGTGAGCGATGCTGGCTCTTGATCTTGTGCCTGGGTCTCCCCGAAAAAACAGAGAGGGAGAGTGTTTCTTCTTCTGATCAAAGGGAAAGTCCTCCTGGGTGTGGGGGGTAACTGACGGGCCCTCAGCAGAGTGAGAACACCGCACTCTCAGAGGGACCTCCACTGCCCATGGGACCATCTGTCCGGCTTCCTCAGCCAAACTCCACTGGTGGGAGGGGAGGACCCTCTGTCCCTGCCCCAGGGTGGCGGGTGGGGGCACACCCCACATGCCAAGGCAAGCCATTCTCAAAGAGACACTTCTAAACCGCCTGAGAGGATGCTCCAGAGGCTGGGGCTTGCTTGGGGGCTGGGCCCGAGGCTCATCTTGGGAGAGAGCTCGACCTGCAGAGGCGGGTGTCTCTGGGGGTTGCATTATCCTCCAGTTACATCACCACCCACCTGCTGGTGATGAAGGCCCACTCCCAGATCTCAGAAGTTAAGGGATAGGATGGGCTGGGAAGGGGTGGTGGCCTTGGTGTCACTGAGTCTTCCCCCTTATCACACTGACCTGCCACTACTGATAATCAGGAATCTGTCTTCAGTCTCTACCTGGCCCCTATGGCCCCCCCACACACCTCTTCATCTGCCCCTGACGTGGGCGGTTCTGGGGGCCATCTGGGCTGCTTCCAACACTTCTCTGAAATATTTAGAGTTCTGGCTTGGACAGCATCTGCGATGCAACCCAATAACCAGCCACCCCCAAGCCATACCAGCTCCTCTGGCACCTGGGGTCCCTAGTCTGTCTGTGACCCCACTCCCTTTACACTCCCACCCCACTGGCCCCGGTACCCTCTGTTTCACTAGGATATTCCCACCTTCCTCCTCCTGGCAGGTAGGTCAAGCCCACCCTGCCCCTGGCTTTTCTGGATCAGAGAGCAGAGTCTTGCCCCAGAAAACCGTCTCTCTGCACAGGTTTTGGGGATGGGAGGGGTCCCCTGGCGGGAAGGTGTAAAGTGGGTGTGGGGTTGAAGGCAGGCTAACTTTAAAGGCCTCACTCAGAAGGATGGCCATGAAGCCGTCCTCCTCGACATCCAGGACCTCGGGAAAGTTGCTCTGGACAGTCGCAGCCCCTGAGCCCGAGCCTCCTCTTCGAGGCTGGTGAGGGAGGCCGACGGAGAGTCTGGGTTCCGGGGCCAGGGATGGGGGCGAGGAGGAGGGTGACGGGGTCTCACCATGAGTTGCTGGTCCTTGGAGTCCCCGCCGTCCTTCATGCTTGCGGCAGGTGGAGGGGCTCAGGCCGCGACGGCGGGCATGGCCGAGCCGCACTCCCGCCGCCGCCGGTCCCCGCAGCCTCGCCTGCGCCGCTGCTGCCTGACAACCCGAAACCAACAACGCGCCCGCGGCCAAGGGCGCTGACCGGGAGGCGGGGCAAGGGGAGGGCCCGCCGGCGCCGCCCCCTCCAGAGCCCCCGCCCCTCCAGAGCCCCCGCCCCTCCGCGCCCCGGCTTGGAGTTGGCCGCCTCCGCCGGGAAGGCGTCCGAGCCTGCGCCGCTTTCCAGGCGAGTGCCCGCCGCTGCGAACCCCCGGCCCTCGGCGCGGCCCTGCGTCCCCCGGCGCCGCCGCGTCCGTTTGGCAGCTCTCGGCGCCTCCCCGCGCCCTGGCTCGCGGCCCGGCCTCCTCTCCCACGGCCCTGCAGGGGGCGCCCGGCCGGCCGCGCGGCTCGCTGGACAGAAGCGCTCCCTGCCCCTCGGGCCTCGCACATCTGCTGCCTGCCTGTCTGTCTGTCTGTCTGACCCTCGGCGTCTCCAGGGCGGCGGCTGGCTGCCGTGTGTTTCTATGGGCGCTGCGTGCATCGTGGCTGTGGCTGGTGTCTCTGGCGTGGTGTCTTCACCCATTGCCCAATGACAGAGGGGTAAAGAGCTGTTCCTTTGCCCAGGCTGCCCAGCTCAGTGGTGCAGGGGAGCATCTATATATTACTGGGGGTGTGTCACGGAAGAGCCGGGTCAGTGTACTCCACTGTAAACAAGGCCCTCTCGGTGAACCCAGAATCTAGGTCAAGATGGTTGGGTCTGTGTGCCCTCCTGGCTCCCTGCCTGCTGGAAGAGCCACAATACAGTGCAAGAAAGCATAGGTCAAAGGCTGCAGTCTCCACTGTGGGTGATAACACAGTTACACACTCGGAGCACAGGGGAAAGATTCCCCGCCCCAGGAGGCCCCCGGAACACAGGATTCTAGTCCCAGCTCTGCATCCAACTTCCCAAACCGCCTGGCGCAGGTGTTTCCTGTCCCCTCTGGGCCTCAGTTTCCTGGGTGATGGTGCAGCTCCTCCTGCCTCTGATGGTCCACCCTGCTTGTCTTCTCTTGCCCCTGCTGAAGCTGAGCTAGGCAGACCCCCTGCAAAGACTGGGCGAGGGGACCCCAGTGGGGTTCACGGCCCATGGAAGGAGCTGGGTAAGGAGGAGCCGCTCCTCCCCCCGGGGTTTCTCAGACGGCCTGGCACACATCCAGAGGCGCAGCACGCTGCCAGCCTGTGCCCTGGGACGGGCTTCCCCGGTTGCCTCCGAGGAGCCTGTGTTCGGTATAGTTATTAATGAACAGAGGCAGGAAGCCGCCCGCGGCCTTGGATTTGATAAATAGATAAACCAAGCGAAGCTTGCTGGAAACCAAACACTCCTGCAGGCGTCCCAGGGCTCTGTCCTCTTCTCCAGGCCGGGCTGCCCGCCAGGCTGCACACCCAGGCTGGCTGGTGCTGCACGAGATTCAAGTGAGTCTGAAGATGTGTCATTTGGATAGAAATCGCCCTCCCGGCTTACGTGCAGACCCTGAAACTCATCTATTTGGATCAGCCACAGGAGGCCCCTGGTCAATTGGACTATAGCTGTTTTTCTCTCTCTTTTCTGTTCCTCCACGTGCGTAAGTCCCACCCAGGATGGACCATGGCGGTGAAACAAGAGAAGCTCTAAGCAGGAGGGCCCAGCCCATCTTCCTTGGAGACTCCTTGCAAAGTCGTCCTATTCTCCAACGTTCCCTCCGCTTCGCTTCTGTGTTTTGCTCGATGACCCCACTGCCCTCTAAGGGATTTTTGAATTCCTCTTTCCTCTCCTCTTCTGCATTCACGTCCTGGAGGTTCCACTTCTGTAGGTGTTTCTCCTCGTTGTCCGCTCCTGGCCACATCCCCGGCTCCACCTGTTATCCTTCTCATCAGGGCAACACCACAGCTTCTTGCCAGGCTCCCTGCCTCAAAGGGGAGGCTCCCACATGGAAGTGAAAGCAGATACCTCGCTTTTCTTTTCTCTTTTCACCACCTCCTTTCAGCCCCTGCCCAGCCTCGTCTCCTCTCGCACCTGCCTGCTCGCTCGGCAGACTCAGGCTCCTTGTTTGCTCCCCAATGCGCACGGCTGCTGGCTCCTACTTTCTGGCCTTTGCTCAGGCTGGTCCCTCTGCCTGGTACACCGCTTCCAACTTCCGTCAGATTTCCCTCAGAGCCCTCCTCTCCTCCACAAAACTCTTCTTATGCCCTTAAAGGGCCATCAAAGGAAACCCCAGGAGGGCGGGGACCCGGGACTCACTTGGTGAGTGCTCAATACGTCCTCCCACATACTAGTACCGCCCCGGAATCTGATCGCTCATCCAATCCCATTGCTCTGTCCCTCCTCTGCATCCCCGCTGCCACTGCCCACAGGCTGAGACCCCGCGTGTCCCATCTGGATGGCCACAGCAGCCTGCATAGTCTACCTGCCAGTTCCACTCATCATCGCTCTAAAAGACAGATCGGCCTTGTTCCCTCACTTGCCATGGTTCCCGACTGCCTTCCGTGTGGAGTCCGCCCCTGGCCCACTGGCCTGGAGTCCCCGCCTTCTCGATCTCACCTTTGGCCCTTCCCCTCCTCCCCGCTGCTCTGGCCCCCACCCCCGGAGGTCCACCTTCTGCTATTTGTCTGGCTAACGCCTTCAAAACTCATCTTACGCATCCCTTCTGAGTTCCTCGAGGTCTTCATTCATTTATCTGAAGTTTCCAGCAGGCGAAAGCTCCCTTACTTAATGAAACGGCCACTGCTGCTCTCCTGAGAGTTGACATCATCAGTGACCGTTATTCCCACGGTGCGAGGATATTTCCAGTCAGAGGTACGTGATGTTCTCATCTCCCTCCAAACCCACCTGCGGTTGGAACCTACTGGTTTCGATGAGCCCTGAGCACTTTCTAAAGCCCTGTGACCCTCTAGGGCCCAAAGGACCAAAGTCATGTCCCCCCCGGTGTACCCCACGTCCCCCTCCAGTCCCCGTTGGTAAGCTGGACATGGCTGCTTTATAGCTTGGGAGTTGAAATGAGAGTAATTGGGAAACAAAGCATCCATTGAAGATTTTTCTCTTAAGAAGCCCCAGCAGGGGGACGGCCCAGTGGCCTAGTGGTTAAGTTCACAGGCTCTGCTTTGGCAGCAGCCCGAGCATGAACCTACACACCACTCATCAAGCCATGCTGTGGCGGCCTCCCACATGCAAAATAGAGGAAGATTGGCAGAGACGTTAGCTCAGGGACAATCTTCCTCACCAAAAAAAAAAAAAAAAAAGAAGCCCCAACATCCTCTTCCAGGTTTGGGGTTCAGATGCTGAAGGGCTCCTGAGAAACCACTTCACATATCATCCTCGTAGCTCTTCTGACTAACCCAGAACTTGCTGCCTGTGGGTGAAGGCTGTCTTGGATGGCTACCAGAAGCTTCTCCGTGAGGGAGGTAATACACCCTGACTGAGCATTCACTTTGAACCCAGTTGTGGTGGTGTCATGCGTTATTTCATTTACTCCCCTAAGTAATCCCCCGACGTAGGTTAAGAGAGGTGCAGAGAGGTGAGTAACCCGTGGCCGTTGCCCAGCTCCAAGCTGCCATCTTCTCTCGCCCCATACCCCGACGTCCTCCCACCCAGGCTCTGTGCGGCTTCCCTCCGGGCCGGCATCCTCGAGTGGTCTGGGGATGTTGTAAAAATACAGATCTGGTCATGCCACTCCTCTGCTTCTCCGTGATCTTAGGAGAAAGGTCAAAATCCTCAAGGGGACCTTCAGGGCCCTGCCCGCCTGGCCCTGAGTGTTCTCCAGGCTCCTTCCCGTCTCCCCAGCCTTCTGCCACCTCGACTTCTCCCAGTTGGCCAAATGGAGCAGCACCAGGCGACTTCTCTCCTCTGCCTGGGGCGCCCTCTCCACTGTCCATCCCCATAATCACAGGTGTGCATACACGTGCTCACAGATGCACACGTGTGCGTGCACACAACCCACCTGGCTGCCTCCTACTCATTCTGGGTCTCAGCTCGTTGTCATTTTCTCACCGAGGGCTCCCTGACAGCTCCCTCTCCACTAGAGTGTAAGTTAGTCCCTCCTATTATCCCTCTCATAGCACCCTGTACGTTCCCTTAAGGTGTCACTTTGTACAACCGTCATTCTATGTCTGCGTATTTGTCAGCTCTCTGTCTCTCGAATTAGCGGACAAGCTCTGGGAGAGTAGAGTCTGTCTGGCTTATTCACCACTCTGTGGCCAGTCCCTGGCACAGTGCTGAGTGAGGGCAACGTTACCCAGATGGCAAGCGCCTGAGCTGGGTGCAGACTTCAAGCCAGACCCTTTCACCTGCCTGTAAGCTCCGGAAAACCCTGCCTCTGTCCACCATCCTCAGCTTCATCCCGCAGGCCCTTGGCACACAGGGTGCTGGCTCCTGGGTCTCTGGTTCTGGGAGCCAGGGAAGAGCCGAAAGGGGGTGCTGATCTGACTGTGTGTGCAACCAGACTGTGTTGCCACCCCCTGGGGGTCAGTGTCATTCCGGGGGCCTCTTTATTTTGCCCCTGGGTGCACTTTACTTTGTTTTTAACAAAGGGCAAGAGGGTCCTTCTTCAGAGTCCTGCCCTGGACTGCACCCAGCTGCCCCGCAGAAGGGAATGTGGGACAGTGATTCCTGTGGGAGCCCACTGGGCTGTCACGGCTGCAAGCTGAAGCATCGTCAGTTAAGAGGCACGCTTGTCCGTCAAATCAGCTGAGCAGAACAGGTTCAAGAGAAGCAGCACACCCTCCCCCAGGTGTGCACCGTCAGGAGGGACCTAACTGTGCGGTGGACAGTTGGGTTCGGCCGCTGCTCCTGCCACTTTCCGACCCTGCTTGGATGTGTCCCCGCACCCAGGCCTGCCATCGGCATTCCACGTTCCGCATTCCACGCCTCCAGTGCCGGGGTTTTCCAGCGGCCTCTGGTTCTCCCATGGGTGGTCTGCATCGTGGTTTTGTTTTGCTCCCCTTAGAAAGACTAAGCAACAGGTTCCCAGTGAGGCTGGTGGATGAGGGGGTGAAGGTCACGGCTGTGAGGATGGGCAGCAAGGGCATCGCAGCCACAGAGCTCACACCCCCTTTGCCCAGCGATGTCTGCGGGGCCCTCCTCTCCTCTCCCACGCCCATTCCTCAAATGCCATCCTGGCACAGTGGCGCTCTCTGTACCCATAGCGAAGGGTTTGCAGGCCCCAGCAGTGGCCTACCTTTGCAAGCACAAGCCAAAGGCCAAAATTCTGGTGCAGCAACAGAACATTCTCCCTTGGAGCTCATCATCCCAGGAGCTCACCAAGGGGCCCGTCAGTGTGCCTGCACTAATGCAACAGGGAGCTATGACTTCCTCCTGAGACATTTCATTTGGAGAGATTTTCTAAGTCAGGTTTCTCGACCTTGGCACGATCAATGTTTTGGGCTGGATCATTGTTTGTGGTGGGGCCTGTCCTGGTCAGCAGCAGCCCTGGCCTCTACCCACTGGATGCCAGTAGCACCCTCCAACCAGTTATGTCAATCCAAAATGTCCCCAGACATGGCCAAGTGTCCTGTATCAGGGGCAGAAATCGCCCCCAGTTGAAACCACTGCTCCCTGGGCAGCTCCACGGCCCCCTGTGTGCTTGCACAGTGAGGGGCCGATCACGGGAGATGGTACAGAGCAGGATGTGTGACGTGTGGGCATCCTCTGCCTGGGTGGCAACACGGGGCAGGGAGCGGAGGTCCGGCTGGTCCACTCCTCTTCCTGGGACACCTGGCAGTGGCCTGCGTATGGAAGCTCTAGGGCTGGGAGGGTGGGCCGAGGTCCAGCTCTGCGACTCGCTCCCAGGAGATTCAGGCAACTTACTCCCTCTCTCTGGGCCTCGCCTGGCACATCCAGAACTCAGGGATTAAAGATGGTGACAGCATTCCTTCTGGGGGTATTGAGACGATCAAGCACTCAATAAATGTGACCCGCCATGATTATTTTATCAAAGTCTAGCCACAGTGGCAACTCAATGTTTTTTTTTCCCTTTGGGCACAAGGGGTAACTGGCCCTGGGTCCCTCCCCAATAAGATTCTTTTTTTTTAAATTAATCAATTATTTTTTAAAGATTGGCACCTGAGTTAACAACTGTTGCCAATCTTTCTTTTTTTTTTTTCTTTCTGCTTTTTGTCCCCAGATCCCCCCAGTACATAGTTGTATATTTTTAGTTGTGGGTCCTTCTAGTTGTGGCATGTGGGATGCCACCTCTGCGTGGCCTGACGAGCGGTGCCATGTCTGTGCCCAGGATCCGAGCCGGTGAATCTCTGGCTGCGGCATCGGAGCGCATGAACCTAACCACTCGGCCACGGGGCCGGCCCCTGCTCACTAAGATTCTTAACACGAGCATTTTGTAAAAGGGCACTTTGGGTCCCTGTCAGGACCACTGACACCCACAGAATGAACGGTGATCGGCGGACTTCTCCTGGTGCAAAGCTGGCTCTGAGGTGCCTTCTCGTCCTACCGACGTTCCTGGCAATGGTCACCGAGTCCTCTGTTGTTCTGTGGCTTCAGGGCAGCCCACTGCCCATCCTGGAGCCCCCGCGGGCCCTGCACGGTGCCCAGCCCACCGTCGACTGCTGTGCAGGGGCAGGAATGAGCTTTCTGGGCTCTCGTCCCGCTCTGCCCTTCTCTAGCTCTGTGACATGGGCAAGTCCCCCCACATCTCCCAAACCTGTCTCTTCCTCTGTAGAGTGGGGACAGTCGGAGTGCAGACCTTCCAGGGACTTTTGAAAAGAATTACATGAGACAACATGAAAAGCTCTCAGCGCAGGATGCACAGTAAGCACCAACTGTTGGCACTGTTATCTTTAATTTAATTTTACAAGGATTAAGGTAATAGAAAGCTTGCAGCGCACAAGAATAACCAAGCTCGGCTCATCCATCTACACTCACCCCCGGAGGTAACATGCCCGGAGGAGTTACTTGGCAAGAAATTTCACAAGTGGACAGACTTTCTTATGCCGAGTTATAAGTGGGTGGGAGGGTCAGTGAGGGAGGAGGAGGAACCCCTCCCCCCAACCACAGGGCTTTCCGGGGGCCCCACCGTGGCTGTGGCGAGCCTAGTCGAGGCTTTGCAAGCTTGTGAGAGAAAATGATTGTTGGGAAAGCTCTTGAGAAGCTGAACCCAAGGGCCCATGCAGGGCCAGGCTGAAAGGCTGGGTGGGACTGAGTTGGCTGGGGTGTGCCCAGGGTGCGCCTGGGTGGCTGAGACGAGGGACACCAGCTCAGGGAAGAGCCCTGTCCCTTCTCTCCCTCCAAGGGGTCGCTGGGGACTCGTCTCAGTGAGTCTGTTAGGCCAGTGATCTGTGCGGCCTGGGGGCTGGGTCAGGGCCCCTGTGCTCCCCCTCTCTGCCCCCGCTTATAAAACCAGGGCAGCGCCAAGCGGTGGGAAACCTAGGCGCACGGGCGAGTGGGGCTGCAGGCGGGGCTGACCTGCTAGGCCGGAGTCTCCTCATCGTCTCCTTCTTCCTCCCCTTCGTCCTCTCCCTCCACTTCCTGGTCCTGGTCCTGGTCCTGGTCCTGGTCTATCTCCAGACTCGGTTGCTTCTGCCAAGAAAAGACAGCGCAGAACTGTTGGAGGGGACAGGCCTCCCCTGCACCCCAGGAAATTAACCCCCGAAACCAAAAATAGCTAACAGGCTGAGGCCTGGACTGCTGGGCGCCCAGAAGACTGTGCAGCCAGCGCCATGGCCGTGAGGGCCTAGCGGGTGCTCGGAGCCAGCGGGTGCAGACGGCGGGCACGGCCCTGGGCGTCCCACAGACCCGGGTATAAGTCCTGCCGCTGCCGCTTGCTGACTGGGTGACCTCGGGTGAGCTCCTCCTGGGCCTCCTTGGTGCCCTCCTCTGTAGGGTGGACATGATTCCCCACAGGGCTGTGGCCGGCATGGGAAATGATGGGTGTAAGGCCCCAGCACTGTTTTCTCAGCTCCGACCCCAGAACTTCTGGCCAACTGCAGAAAACGAGGAGAGAGGCAGGAACTGTGTGGCTGGCAGAGAGGGAGGGGCCAGTTCTGTGACCCTGAACCCGTCTGAGGCTCGGCTTCATCTAACGAATTCTGGCTGCTGTGAGGAGCACATTTTGGGACCTCCAGCGCCAAGCGCAGCATCTGTCAGTGCAGTGCCCGGTGGAAGGTGGTTGATGCTGGCATCGCCCCCTGGAGGCCGGAGGGCCCAGTGTGTGGGGGGATGAGCTGTGCTGTGGGTCCAAGCCAGGCCTCCAGTCTCGCCTCCGCCATCAATGGAGGGCGCTCTCTGTCCCGCCTGTGTCACACAGAGAGCATGAGAACAGAGCCGCTCTCATCCAAGCACTTCTGGCAGGAATCACAGCCTGTCCCTGCCCACAGTGGGAGGGAGACACAAGAAGGAAGAAGTCACAAGATGGAACCGATGATCTTCTCCATGTGCCCACCCATCTTCCGTCACCATGCCCACTCACTAGTGCCCGAGAATGCGCCACATGGATGTGCATGCAGGGCCGGTGTCCTGGCGGGCGCCCCGTGCGCTCACACGGGCCCTGTGCACACAAGGGCCTCACACTTGCTTTCAGGTTCTGCTGTCATTGTCCTCAACTTCTCAATACTTTTTGACAAGGGGTGCCATGTTTTCATTTTACACTGGGCCACGCCCCTAATTATGTAGCAGGTCCTGCTCACAAGGGTAGGTGCTGGCGTACATGAGCTTGTTCTTCCCCTTCCATGCTGTTCTCTCACTCGTTCACATCTTGGCATCTTATCTGTGGGCCCCTAAAGGGGATGACCCAGAACAACAATGCCTTTTCTTCCTCTGTCCCCCGGGACAGAAGAGGGCCTGGAAGCTTTATAGCTCCATCTCCTCATTCTCCAGATGAAAATTCAGGAGCCACAAACTGCAGTGACCAGCCCAGGCGTTACAGCTAGAAAGTGCTTTAGAGCCGGGGCCACGGACGGATGAGCTCAGCACAAATCACCCCCTGACACCAGGCGGCGTAAGCAGGACGCCCTCCACACCGCGGATTTCACAGCCCCTCCTCCAGGGGCCCCGGGGCTCGCTCATCTGACAGCTCACTTGGCCCGGATCCTCATTCAGTCGGTACACGCATGTTCAAGGAGCCTGTTGGGGTGGGGAGAGGATTCCAAGAAGCAGAGAGCATGCCTCCTATTCTCAAGGAGCCTGAAGTCCGTTTGAAGACAGGATTCCTCTGGAGGAAGGGAGGAATTCCTCCCACTTGCCAAATGGACAGGTGAAGTCCACCTGGGAAGGCTACTTGCTCAAGGTCACCCAGAAGGTCAGCAAGCAGGCAGAACGCAGGCGCCCTGGCTCCCACCCAGCCACCCAGGCCCCGACTCGAGGCCCCTACAGGCTTGGACTTCTTCAAGGCTTCCGTCTCCCTCTTCTTCAGCTCCGCGAAGATGACGTTGAAGAACTCCTCCTCGGCTTTGGCGACCAGCTCCTCCAGGTTCACGGCAGTCTCCTCCTCCCTCAGGTCGTCGTCCTTGCCCTCCGCTTTGCCTTTCTCCTTCAGCCTCATCTCTCGGTGCCTTGCCTCCAGGATCTTCTCCCGCCGGGTCTCGCGCTCAAATATCTGGGGGTACACAGAGAGGCTCGTGGGAAGAGGGTGGGCGGCCAGCGGCTCCCAGCACAGGGGCCAGGCTGGGGTCTCCTGGCTCTAGTCAAGACGGCCCCCAAAGAGATCTGTACTCAGGGCTAATGGCGAGAAAGGAGGGCTAACTACAGGGGTCGGAAGGCAGGAGCAGGGACACCCAGTTACGCAGTTCCAAAGAGTTCCAAGAACAGAGACGAAGCGTGAAGAACGCCATCTGGCCTTGTGCAACGTGGCGGCCGTGGGCCCATGAAGGAGCAGCTCAGTGGCGGGGCCACAGTCTCAGGAGGAACCAGGAGGCTCTGGGCACCAGGGGATTCAGCTCCTCAGCGAGCCCCACGGTAGGGCTGCCCGCCAGGATGGGTGCGGTGACAGATCTCAGCCCCCCGCGCCCTTCCCCAGAACAGCCCCATCCCGGCTGTCCTCTCTTTTGGCTTTCCTTTAAGCCTTCCCTTGACAGGTTCTGCTGCAAAAAATATATTGTCTGCAACTAGACAAACAGACCTAGTCAAACCACTTTGATTTGCAGCTGAAAAATGAAGCCTGGAGGGGAAGAGTGACCTGCTCGGGGCCACTTGCTACGTAGTGGCTAAGCCAGGGCAGAGTCAGACCTCCTCACACCCAGTTACTGTGCCCATTTCAGGACACCAGGCTGCCTCCCCCAAACGTCCACCCATTTCCCAGGAGGGGAGAGGGAGGGACCACAGTTTCTTCTCTGACTGGCCCGGCCTGCCATGGGGCCAGGTCAAGACCTCAGTGGAGGGCCCCTCGTCCTGGCACTGGCCACTCACAGAAGATGCTATGTTCTTCTCATTCCTCTGCAGCGTGCAGAGCCCATGCGACACTTCCAGCAGTGTGGCTGTCCCCAGCTTGGAGCCACAGGCGATGAAACCCCCGTTGTCCTGCACCCGGAGGCAGAAGAGGGCCTCGTCACACACCTGTTGGAGGGTGAGCCAGACCCGGGCGGGGAGAGAGAAGCAGAGGAACCCTTTGTCTGATGATCTGGCCTCCGGGGAGCCTTAGCCAAGCGGCCGTTCAGATGCCCTGGGTGACTCCCCGGGCGCCGCAGGATGAAGTTCACATTGGCTGTCAAGACTCTTCGCCCCCAGCCTCACCTCCCACCTTACCCCACCCCTCCAGTCCAGCCCACATTCATCCTGCAGTTTCCCAATCCCCCCCGTCCTCCCGTAGCCCCGCCAGGCCAGTGTCTGGGCTCTGGTTATGCTAATGCGCTAACGTTAGCTCGGGCTGGAAGGGTCAGCTGCCAGGAGCCTGCTCCCCAGGCTTCTGAAGGAACAGGCCTGGCGGGAGGAGAGGCCAGGCATCGGCTTTTTGTCCTTTTTAAATTTCTCCCAGGGGATTCTGCAGCCATCAGGGCCTGAGAGCCTGGATATGTGGGGACGGGGAGGTGGACATGACCTTCAGGCTGAGGGCGGGGTCACAGTGCTTGAACACAAAGTCCCAGATGTCCAGGGTCCCGTCCATCTTGGTGGTAAAGAAAACTGCCGGCCTTACGGGGCTCCAGGCGCCATCGGTGAGGTAAGCCATGTGGTACCTGTGGGGAGCCGGGAGCCACCAGTCGGGGACGGCTGTGGTCAGGAGGGACAGAGAGGCTGCTGTGCCACAGCCTGCTCACCCAGCTCCTCCAGGGTCTCATTGCCAGGCAGGCAGTTTCCTTGTGTCTGACTTCCAGCCATGCCAACCTCACCCACCCACCACTCATGGTATGCACTTTAAAGGGCTCTGGGTACGTTCCCCCCTGGGGCTGGCCCCTGGAGTTGCTCCACAGCTCACTCCAGGGAACAGACACTTGTTGCTGGATCTGGGCCCAGTTCCCCAGGCGTGGGACTCACTGAAAGGACCAGAGGAAGGACGCGCCCAGAAAAGTTCACAAAATTGAGCTTAGAAGAGAGTTAAACTTCCTACTTGGTTTAATCCAGATTTTCAAAGATTTCTGCAGTGGAGGATGAAATTGGACCCTTAGCTTACAGCATATACACACATCAACTCAAAATGGATTAGAGACTCAAATGTACCACCTAAAACCATAAGACTCCTAGAAGAAAACAGAGGGAAAAAGCTCCTTGACATTGGTCTTGGCAATGAATTATTGGGTGTGACACCAAAAGCACAGGCAACAGAAGCAAAAATAAAGTGGGACCACATCAACATAAGAAGCTTCTGCCCAGTAAAGGAAACAGTTGACAAAATGAAAAGGCAACCTATGGAATGGGAGAAAACATTTGCAAACCATCTATGTGATAAGGGGTTAATATCCAAAATATATAAGAACTCATGTAATTCAACAGCAAAAACCCAAATAACCTAATTGAAAAATGGGCAAAGGACCTGAACAGATGTTCCTCCAAAGATGTACAAATGGGCGACAGGTACATGAAAAGGTGCTCAACATCACTAATCTTCAGGGAAACACAAATCAAAACTATAATGAGATAGCACCTCATGCCTGCTAGAACAGCCGTCATTAAAAAAACAGAAGATAACAAGTGTTGATGAGGATGTGGAGAAAAGGAAACACGTGTGTGCCATTGGTGGGAATGTAAATTGGTGCAGCCACTATGGAGAATGGTATGGAGGTTCCTCAAACGATTAAAAATAGAACTATCATATGATCCAGCAATTCTACTTCTGGGTATTTATCCAAAGGAAATGAAAATAGGATCTCGAAGAGACCCCTGCAGTCCCATGTTCACTGTAGCATTATTCACAACAGCGAAGCTACGGAAACAACCTAAATGTCCAGGGACGATGAACGGATAAAGGAAACGCAGGGGCCAGCCTGTGGCTGAGTGGTTAGGTTTGCACACTCTGCTTGCGCGGCCCAGGGTGTCACCGGTTTGTATCCTGGGCGCAGACCCAGCACTGCTCATCAAGCCACGCTAAGGCAGCACCCCACGTAGCACAACCAGAGCGACCTACAACTAGAATATACAACCAAGTGCTAGGGGGCTTTGGAGAGAAGAAGAAAAAAGGAAAATTGGTATATACAAACAATGGAATATTATTCAGCATTAAAAAAGGAGATCCCGACATTTACAACAACATGGATGAAGCTGGAGGACATTATGCTAAGTGAAATAAGCCAGACCCAGAAAGACAAACACTGTATGATCTCACTTATATGTGAAATCTGAAAAAGTCAAACTCATAGCAGCAGAGAGTAGGTTGCCAGAGGCTGGGGGGAGGGAGCAACGGCAGGGTGATGGTCAAAGGGCACAAAGTAACAGTTATACAAGGCAAGTTCTGGAGATCTACTCACTGTACAACCTGGTGCCGATGGTGAACAAGATTGTATTGTACAATTCAAATTTGCTAAGAGAGCAAATCTTTGTTGTGTTCTCATCACACAGACACACACAAATTAATAATTATAATAAAGGAGGTGGGAGGGAGGTGATGGATATGTTTCTGGCCTCGAAGGTGGTGATGGTTTCACGGGTGTATACTTAGGCCCAACTCACAGAGCTGTATGCATCAAGTATGGACAGCTTCTTGCATGTCAGTTATACCACAATATACACTATATATTCATACATATATATGAGATGAAACTGTCAGGACTTGGATATAGATGATGAAGCAAGAAAGATGTGAGAATATGTCCTAGATTTCCTCTCATACAGACAATTGGTGGAGCTGCAAATGGACCAGGTTGGGGAGCTGACAGGAGTGGGAAACCGATATTGCAATAAATACATAACAGAGTGTGGTGCTTGGCAGCTGAAATTTCTTCTCAAGAATGTCTTTTGATATATCTTTTTGTTAATGCCACTATCTCCTTAACATAAAATTGTCAAAAAGAAAATGAGTATAGGGCCGGCCCGGTGGAGCAGCATTTAAGTTCGCACGTTCTGCTTTGGCGGCCTGGGGTTCGCCAGTTGGGATCCTGGGTGTGGACCTGTGTACTGTTTATCAAGCCATGCTGTGGCAGACGTCTCACATATAAAGTAGAGGAAGATGGGCACGGATGCTAGCTCAGGGCCAGTCTTCCTCAGCAAAAAGAGGGCTAGTCTTCCTCAAAAAAACCACAAACACTAAACAAAAAAAAAAAAAGAGTGAGTAAAATAAACATAATGATGTCTATTTGAAAAAAAATTCTGCTGCGACACAGCTGTAGCTGGCCCCGTGGTGGCCAAGCCAGAGACCACATTTCCCAGCTTTCTTTGCAATTAATTGTGTGGACAGCTAGGCCACAGGGGGAGAAATTGTCAAGACAAAAGAAACTATCTGGAGATTTTTGACAAACAATCAATAATTTTTAGTATAAGTATGTCCTCAACATTGCATAGGACATACTTAAAAAAATCACTCTTTGTTTTTTCTGAATTCAAGTTTAACTGGGCATCCTGTATTTTTATTTGTGAAACCTGTTCAATCCTATGCAGGAGGAGAGGGAGAGAGGCACACAGGCTACAGGACACAGGCCCGCCAACGCCCTCCAGGAAGGAGGCCGGAGAAAGGCCTAAGGAGAGGGCGGGCTCTGCTCATGTCCAGGCTCCCATCTCCGTGAGCACACACCCCGGCCTCCTGCAGAATCCAAGGAGGTTGGGAAGGCTCCACGCCCACCCGGACCCTGGGTTGGTGGCATCAAGCCCTCTAACTTGCTATGGGACCTGGAACAGAGCGCCGCCCTCTGGGCCTCCATTTCCACCCCTGCAGAACAGGGACATTGGACCAGACTTCTGCTCCAAAAGCAAAACTGGCTGAATCATAAGCCTGGGGGAGCTCCTCAACATGCCCATTCCTGCGCCAAACCCAAGATCCAATACAGCAGGACTCCACGGCTGGGGCCCTGGAATCTGGATTTAGAATCATAACTCCTCCCAGGAGATCCCGATGCAACTAGGTTTGGGAACCACTGGAACCGAAAACCCCGCTTGGGTCCACGGTGGCATCAACATTGCAGGAGTCTGATTGCATGAGCTGGAAAGGAGCCCCAGATTCACACACACAAAGGCTAATAGGGCACCCGCCCCCAGCCCCATGCCTCGGTCTGCTCTCTTGGTTCTGCCAGCTTTGTGGCATCTCTGCGGGACGTGGCTCTCCCCGGCTCACTCAGGGGCAGAGGGACCATCCCGAGGGGTCTCAGTCTCACAGCACCCCGCTGGCCTCTCTCTGGGCAGGCTGGGCGAGTACCCAAAGCTTCTCTGTTCTAACTTTAGTGCTCACAGCTCTGTCCCAAGCTCCCTCCCCGCCCCCTCACAGGAGGGGAGACCCACCAGGCTGTGCTGATGAGGGGCCTAGATGCTCAGTCCAAGCTGCCTGGGTTCAACCCCAGCTCTCCTCCTCACCAGCTGGAAGACCAGCAGCAAGTGGCTTTGCCTCCCCGTAGTTCAGCTTCCTAACACAATGAGGCGATGGGAAGAGCAACGCTACCTATGGTTGTCTTGAGGGTTAGGCAAGTTAACCCATGGCTGTTATTACTACTAACCCTGGCGGTTTGAAGCATATTCCTTTGTGAAGTGGCTGAATTGAGCCATTTCCTAGCATAAACCCACATGTTTGTGCAGGAGTGTCGTTCTCCATTTTCTGGGTGGACACATGGAAGCTCAGGGTACTCCTGGGGTGGGCTGGGGAGGGCTCCATCCCTCCCATTCCCAACCTCCTCCCTTACTTGGTCCACATGATGGACGACTCCCGGCTGTCTTCTGACCAGATGCGGGCGGTCCAGTCACCGACGGTCAAGAAGTTCTTTGGGTAGAAGGGATTTCTCTGGAGGGCATAGATGGGACCATGGTGGCCTGCAAAGGTGCACACGATCTTCTCAGCCGACGTCTTGGCCTTGCGGTTGCAGGAGATGACGATGCCCTGCTCGGTACCCACCATGAACTTAGTTGGCTGCAGAGGGAGCGACACAGGAGTGGAAGGCTCCATGAAACATCAGCATGGGGCTGAGCCGGCATGGCAAGCGGTCTGCTGGGGAGGAGCAGGAGTGGGGGGGTGGGGTCTGAAGGTGCTGGAAGGACCCTCGGTTTAAGCCTCTGCTCAGGCTGTGCCCCACGCACTCCTGGGGAGTTGCCCCACTCATCCCAGCCTCATCAGATCCTACCCTTCTTTAGAACCGACTCAAAGACCCCATGCTTAATGAAGCCCTCCATGACTTTCTAGTCCCTGGAGAGTGTCATCACTTTCTTCATGTAGCATCGTTGTGTCCACCAGGCATTTTGCCATAAAGATCCTGAATGTCAGGACAGATGAAGTAATGATTGAATGAATAATGTAGAACATGGATCTAGAAGAGCTCCCCCCCAGCCTCCAGCTACTCCCTGCAAAATTGGGCCCTGTACCCGGGTGTTCACAGCATCTTTATTCACAATAGCTAAGAAGTGGAAGCAACCCAAGTGTCCACTGACAGATGAATGGATGAACAACATGTGGTGTATATATACAGTGGAGTATTATTCAGCCTTAAAAAGGAAGGAAATTCTGACGCATGCTACAACGTGGATGAAGCTTGAGGACATTATGCTAAGCGAAATAAGCCAGTCTCAAAAGGACAAATACTGCATGATTCCACTTATATGAGGTACCTAGGGTCGTCAAAAATCATAGAAACAGGAAAGTAGTCACCAGGGGCTGAAGGAGAGGGAGAGAAATGGAGAATCGTTGTTGAATAGCTACAGTTTCATTCTTGCAAGGTGAAAAAGACCTGGAGATCCATTGCACAGCAATGCGAGTATACTCAACACTACTCAGTTGTACACTTAAAAATAGTTAAGATGGTACATTTTATGTTATGTGTTTTTTTACCACAATTAAAAAGAAAAACAAATGGGTTACAAGTTGAGGGTCAAAGGAAAGTGAGGAGACACAGCTTGAGAGGCCCAGAAAAGGAGGTAATGAACTGCAGGGCTCCTGCAAGCTGGTAGGGAGATGGGCTAACTGCATCCGGATGGCCCATCATGGCTCCAGCCTCAGACTTCTCGGTGGGGTCGGGGTGGCGAGCCTGGGCCTTCCGGTCAGAGCCCTGCACTGGAGCTCCAGCTTCACTGTGTTCCAGAGCATGTGACTTACTCCATTAAGACTCATTTTGTTGATCTGGAAAGTAGGGATAATAACATTACCTCACAAGATGGCCATGGATGAGTACACAAGCTCATCGTGTAAGGCAGTTACGAGTGTCCAGCACGCAGTATGCACTCAGCGACACTGTGGGGAGGTGGGGACTAGTGGCCACAGGGTCATTACATGTAGCGCTTGGCCTAGAAATCCCTGATTCCAGAACAGAATGTTTTTCTGAGTCCTCCTCAGCCCGACCTCCACGTCTAGGGTTGGGGTCAGTTAAATCGTCACCCACTTCACCCCACCAGCATGCATCCCCCAGTTCTGGGTGAGGACTCCTGGGGCAAGGTGAGGCCAGAGCACCTGCACCTCCCAAGGGTCTAGGAATGATGTCACATGACCCAGAGGCAAACCAGTGACAACCCAAGGGGAGCCAGGCCTGAGCCTCAGAGGGACATAAGCCAGGAAGCAGCCCAAGCCAAGAGCCATCTGGGAAAGTTGTTTCCCCGCTTTGGAGGGAGTCTTCATTGGCTGCTTCTAGAAGCTTCCCTCCTCTGACACATTCACATTACTGCTTTGGTATTTCTTTACTGTTCCTCCTCAGTTACTAAGTGCCTTCATTATGCCTGTGCTCTGGCTTTCCGAGGAGCCTACTCTGGTCTCATTTCCCTTTCCAACGCCTCCTGCTTCTTCCCAGGAGGTGAAGTGACCCACAAAGGGTCCTACACGGGGCAGGGGCAGGGGCAGGGTCTGGCCTCCTGATGTTGGTCCCGGGCAGGCCTCTTCCCATAGAATGAGGCTTTTCTGGATTCCTGTCCTGTCCAGAAGATTACCTTCTGTTCAGCCCAGACACTAGCCGAACGGAGACTTCCTGGGAATTAGCACAGTTTCCTTTCTCAAGAAGCTCTGCTGCCCCCTGCTGGAAAGTCATTGTAAAGACCGCACAGGTCCAGGACGACCATGATTGGATGGTCCTCCCTGGCTAAGCCTGACGCCCAAGGAAAGCAGCAGCGCCCCCGGGGCCACAAGCGTCTGATACACTAGCCACGGCTGGTCCTTGGCTCCCGCTGCCCCGGCAATGGAAGTCGGGAAGGGAGAGGAAAGGACGCTCACCAAAGTAGACTCGAACTCCAGGGAGATGGCCCCCAACGCATTTTCCAGCTGCTCCTTTTTGGTGATGTCCATGATCACCACCTCAGTGGGCTCGCTCATCTTCCGGATATCCCACCACATGACCTGACGGGAAGAAGGGGCGACTTGGAGACCTGAGGTCCCTTGGTTCTGGCTTTTGCCTCCCATACCCGCTCCAACTTCCTGGGGTCAGTCGCTTGGAACAAAAGGGTGTGTGACAGGGGCTACCAGCAGCCCACAGGAACAAACGCGCTTTGAGAATGACTGCTCTGGTCCATGGTCCCAAGCCTGGCTGATCGTCAGGTCATGGGCAAGCTTCACGAAACCCAGGTGCTAGAGCCTCACCCCAGAGCTCCTGACTACAGTGCGCCCTGGAATCCGTAGTCCTAAGGGCTCCCCACAATGTGGCAGTACGTGGCAATATTATAAATGCACACATCCTTTCACCCAGAAGTCCCACTGCCGGGAATGCATGCTGTAGATGTACCTTCACATGCATGCGATTGTCTATATACAAATCCACTCTTGGCTACATTTTTTTAGTAACAACAAAATATGAAAATCTACTTAAATAAATTATGGCATACCCAATGCAGTCCCTGACAGGCGTGCGGCTGCGCTTTATGAAACATGAAATCATCTTTAAGAAATGCTAAATGAAAAACATCAAGCGCAGACCAACGTGAAAGGTGTGCAAAAAGAGAGCGAAGAAGACAGATGTGTTTGCTTCTGAAGGCAGACGAAGCAGCCGCCGCAGGTCGCAGGTGGGCGCCTACGGGGTGAGGTGGGAGGCTTGGGGGCAGAGGTGGGAGGAAGGCGTTTCGCCGTCTGCCCTTTCATACCTTTCGGATTTTGTTTTGCATGAGTGCGCTGTATTACCCGTGACTGTGTTCCCCACGCCCTCACCCCGCACAGCACCTGGCCGCTCGGTACCTGCCCGTCCGTGGATGCCGAGAAGCATTCTGTGCCTGTCTTTGACTGCAGCCAGATGGTGCCGTACACGGGGTCTCGGTGGCTGAACTCAATGGTGGACAGCTCTGCCACCAGGCTGCCCTTCCGGGTGTCCCAACAGGCTGGCGGGGAAGAAAATGAGGGGGAGGTGAACTGAAGCACAGGCTTCCTTCCCCGGTGCAGGCAGCAGGGCTAGAGGGATGCTACTTTCTTTTGGTTTAGCAGGCATGTGGTTTTATGTGGTTTTTTTAGAATCAGGGCTACATTCAAACCAGCCTGAGTTTCCTGCCAGCCTCCCAAGCCCCCACACAATCTCTGCGGGAAGACTTCCTGAGTGCATGCTCCATTCATTCCATTGAGCCCCCGCCACATGTTGGGTACCACACTGGGCCCCTGGAGAAGCCGCTGGGAATAAGATGGACATGGTCCCTGGGAGGCAGGGGGGGACCTGCCAGTACAGCCCCTGCTGTGATCACTCTGGTGAGGGACACATGGACGTGGTCAGGGAAAGCTTCCTGGAGGAGGTGAGAGGAAACTAAGACTGCGGATGAGCCTACGATGGAGGGAGCCCGGTGAAGAGAGAGGAGCGCCTCCGCCACAGGGGAAGGCTCGGCAGGAAGAACCTGGGGCAGAGCTCTCCTGCATCCACTCCCTCCTTTTGTCCGCTGTACCTCTGCCCCCTCTGGCGGGAAAGAAACCCACAGAGGGAGCTCGGCCCCTACTGTGATCCGCTATCAGCGCTCCACCCCTTCTGCTTTACCAAGAAAGACTCGAAGCTTATCTATTTTTGGTCCTGATAGATTTTGTTCTCATTCTCCCAGGAGTGCACAGTGAGGACCCACCCCGTTACTCAGAGCTGTTTCTAGGAAAGCTGCTTTCGTAAAACAGCAGCCAAATACTTGATCCACTGTCTTGGTTTACGGAATCCAGGTCCAAGGCGTTTGGCCCTGAACCAGCCTGGCCCAGGAATGGGTTTTCTCAGCTGGGCTTGCTCTGCTTGGGCAAAGCAGTGCTCAAGGGTGGGTCCGCTGCGGCCCACCTTACAGGCAGCAGAGCCAAGCCTGGGCTGGTCTGAGCTGCACAAAAAGCTGCTGAAAGCCATTATGAATAATGAGGGAGGCAGGGCTCCTGAATAAATCGTGGCAAAGTGGCTGTGCTTCAGCCTTTTAGAGCCCTGGCACCCAGATAACTTGGCAGGGAGATTTATGAGCGCCCATATCTACTGCACAGGCTGGCAGCTCCCCCAGAGAGGAGGCAGCAGGTCTGAGAGGGAGACCAGGAGCCTCAGAAGGCCGGGAGGAAGCCAGGCCACAGAGCGTTTCTGAGAAGTTTCCCAGCCATTCTGGTTCCTGCTCCCAATGGGAGAAGGGGGAGTGAGAGGGCGTGTGAAGGTCAGAGGGGTGGGGAACCCTTTTCGTGCCTGGGCGAGTCTGGCCTGGGGTGTAGACAGGAGGATTGAGTGTCTGGCTGCTTCATGCCAGAGTGGAGGGCTGGCAGGAACGCTCAGAGCCCTGTGGACAGGTTTCCTCCAAGCTCACTAGGGACCAAAAAGTCAGTTTTCCAGATGTGCTATCAGTAAAAACGGGGGAGCGAGGACCTCTGAAAATCCTCTCCTCCATAAAGGCAAGGCGAAAACTGGCAAGATTTGTCAGAATCAACTTTTTCAGAAGTCTGGAAATTAGCCAAAGGCTCACAGCAATCCAGCAGGTGTTGCTTCAAGAAAGACAGCCGAATCTTGTAAGAACAGTAGGCATCGTGGCATTGGGACCCGCCCTAGTTAAGACCCCACACTCCTCAGTTCCAAGGTAGCCTTGAAAAGTAACATTCTGCATTCCTGGTGAGAAACAGTGGCCTGGCAGCCACAGGTCAGGGCAGAATGGGGATGGAGCTCCCACAAAGCCTCCCGCGCAAAGAATTGCCATTATCTGACCTGTCTGGTGGCTCCCGGGAAGATCCCACGTGCAAACTTGTCTATATTCAGCTTGACTTGGAGCTTGCTCAGGGAAGAAATTCCTTTTTTTGAGGTAATTGTTAATTATAATTACAGGCAATTCATTAACTTCGCAGCTCCCTGAAGTGGTGGATAACGGGTGGGGCAGACAGTGGGTCAACCAAAAAACTTAAAAGGAAAAGCTGGAGAATGAGATGCCCACAGGGGCTTTGAAAAGCTCTGATCTAGCAGGCCACATGCATGGGGAGGGAGGTGTGCATGCCCGGGGCTGTGCACGTGCTTAAGAAAGAACTGAGGAGGCCGCAAGCTCTCACCTCTGGCTGACCTTGAGGCTCTGCACAGAGGCTGAGGCAGAGTTGACACCCGCCTGCCTGAGTGCTGAAGGCATCCTCGGACATGCACACAGAGGCCTTCAGCAAAGACGGGCAGAGCTTTCGGATCCAGGTGTTCAAGGGAATCTCTGCCCGATCATTACCTGATCACTAAGCTAACCGAGTGGGGACGGTAGGGGTCACACAGGACAAAGAACACAGACTTTACAGAGTTCGTTCAGAAAATTCACCGAAGAAACAAACAATAACTACAACAAACAGCGACAAAAATAAGCCCTGGGGAGTATGAGTATCTGATTTCCAAAGTTGCCCCATTATATTATACAAAAAACCCCAGTTTTCAACAAGAAATTCACAAGACATACAAAGAAACAAGAAAGTATGGTCCATACACAAGGGAAAAAAGCAGTAAATAGAGGCGGTGCCCAAGGAAGCCCAGATGTTGGGCTTACTAGGCAAAGACTTTAAACTGCTATTTTAAATATGTTCAAAGAACTAAAGGAAACCATATCTAAAGAACTAAAGGAAAGTATGAAAAGGATATCTCACTAAATAAAGAATATCAACAAGGAGATTGGAATTATTTGAAAAAGGGAGAACAAAACAGAAATTCTGGAGTTGAAAAAATACTTTAACTGAAATGAAAATTCAGGAGAGGGACTCAAAAGCATATTTGAGCAGGCAGAAGAATCACTGAATCTGAAGATGTCAACTGAGATTATCCAGTCTGAGAAACAGAAAGAAATGAGAATGAAGAAAAATGAACAGAGCCTCAGAGATCTGTGGGACACCATCAAACATGCCAACATACACATGACGGAAGTCCCAGAGGAGAGGAGAGACAAAGGGGCAGGAAGGATATTTGAAGAAATAATGGCTGAAAACTTCCCATAGTTGATGAAAACCATTAATCTACATATCCAAGAAGCTAAATGAATTCCAAGTAGGATCAGCTCAAAGATACTCCCACCTTAAGACATTATAATCAAAGCCAAAGAGAGAATCAGGAAAGCAGCTAGGCAAAATGACTCATCACAAACAAGGGATCATCTGTAAGTTTAACAGCTGGTTTCTTATCAGAAACCACAGGGGCTAGAAGGCAGTGTGATGACATATTCAAAATAATGAAAGAAAAAAAATCTATCAACCAAGAATTCTATATCCAGTAAAACTATCCTTCAAAAATGAAGGAAATTAAGACATTCTCAGATAAACAAAAACTGAGAATTTGTTGCTAGGAGATCTGCCCTAAAAGAAATACTAAAGAGAGCCCTTCAGCTGATACAAAAGGACTCTAGAGAGTAACTCAAACCATGAAGAAATAAAGAGCACTAGTACAGATAACTACACAGGCAAATATCAAAGGCAGCATAAATGTGCTTTGTTTGCAACTTTTCCCCACCTATCTTATTTAAAAGACAACTACATAAAGAAATAATTATAAATATGTGCTGATGGGCACACAATGTATAAAGATGTAATTTATATGAGGATAACTGTGCAATGGAGGGAGGGAGGGAACAGAGCTATATAGGAGCAAAGTTTTTGTTTACTATTGAAATCAAGTTGATATTAATCCAAACTAGATTGTTATAAATTAAGATGTTAATTGTAACCCCCGGGACAACCACTAAAACAATTACTCAAAAATATATAGTAAAAGAAATGACAAAGGAATTAAAATGGTACACTAGAAAATATCTAATGCAAAAGAAGGCAGTTATGGAGAAATAGAGGAGCAAAAAAAGATATAAGAAATATGGAAAACAAATAGCAAAATGGCAGACGTATATCCTACTTTATCAGTAATTACATTAATGCAAATGGATTAAACCCCAATCAAAAGGCAGAGATTGGGGCTGGCCCCATGGCCGAGTGGTTAAGTTCGTGCATTCCACTTTGGCGGCCCAGGGTTTTGCCGGTTTGGATCCCAGGAGGGGACATGGCACCGCTCGTCAGGCCATGCTGAGGCAGCATCCCACATAGCACAACCAGAGGCATTCACAACCAGAATATACAGCTATGTATTGGCGGGCTTTGGGGAGAAGAAGAAGAAAAGAAAAAAAAAAGATTGGCAACAGTTGTTAGCTCAGGTGCCAATCTTTAAAAAAAAAAAAAGGCAGAGATTGGTAGAATAGATTTAAAGGAAAAAAACCATGATCCAACTGTATGCTGACTATATACAATCTACAAGAGACACACTTTAAATTCAAAGACACAAATAAGTTCAAAGTAAAGGAATGGAAAAAGATATACCACACAAACAGCATCAGAGAGCTGGAGTGCCGATAACAGAGAAGACAGACTAAAAACAAAGAAGGACATTATATACTGATAAAAGGATCAATTAGTTAGGAAGACATAACAGTTATAAACACGTATATGCACCTGTTAAGGACTGAATGTCTGTGTCCCCTGAAAATTCACATGTTGAAATCCTAACCCTTGGGGCTGGCCTGGTGGCACAGGGGTTAGGTTCACACATTCCGCTTCAGCAGCCTGGGGTTCATCACTTTGGATCCTGAGTGCAGACCTACACACTGCTTGGCAAGCCATGCTGTGGTAGGTGTCCCATATATAAAATGGAGGAAGATGGGCATGGATATTAGCTCAGGGCAAGTCTTCTTCAGCAAAAAAGAGGAGGATTGGCAGCAAATGTTAGCTCAGGCCTAATCTTCCTCAAAAAAAAAAAGAAATCCTAACTCTCAATGTGATGGTATTAGGAAGTGGGGCCTTTGGGAGGTAATTAGGTCACAAGGGTGGAGCCCTCGTGGATGGGATTAGTGCCATTACAGTCATGTGCCACATAAGGATGTTTTGGTCAATGATGGACCACATATACAAGGGTGGTCCCGTGAGTACCATATTGCCTAGGTGTGTAGCAGGCTATCCCATCTAGGATTGTGTAAGTACAGTCTATGATGCTTGCACGATGACAAAATCATCCAGTGATGCATTTCTCAGAACACAGCCCCATTGTTAAGTGACACACAACTGCACAAGATGGGATACGAGAGAGCCCATGTCCTCTCTCTGCTCTCTGCCATGTGAGGACATGGCAAGGAGGCAGCTGTCTGCAAACCAGGAAGCGAGCTCTCACCAGGCAGCAGGTCTGCTGGCACCTTGATCTTGGACTGCCCAGCCTCCAAAACTGTGAGAAATAAATGTTTGTTGTGTAAGCCACCCAATCTATGGTATTCTGTTATAGCAGCCCGAACTAAGATAGCACCTAACAACAGAGTCGTAACAGACGTGAAGCAAAACCCGACAAAATTAAAGAGAAAAATAGACAATTCACTAATAATAGTTTCCGACTTCAATACCCCACTTTCAATAACGGATAGAACTACTAGACAGAAGGTCAATAAGAAAATAGTAGACTTGAACAGCACTATAAACCAACTAGTTTTCATAGACATCTATAGAACACTCTATCTGATGAGCAGAATATGTTCTTCTCAAGGGCACAGGGAACACTCTCCAGGATAGACTACATGTTAGGCCATAAAACAAGCCTCAATAGATTTTAAAAGATTGAAATCATGAAAGACATCTTTTCTGACCAAAACAGAATAAAACTAGAAGTCAATACATGAAGGAAAACTGGAAAATTCACAAATACATAGAAATTAAACAACATACTCCTAAATAATCAATGGGTCAAAGAACTCAAAAAGGAAATTAGAAAAATACTTTGAAATGAATGAACATGAAAACACAACATAACAAAACTTATGAGGTACAGCCAAAGCAGTGCTTAGAGGGAAATTTATAACTGTAAATACGTATATTTTTAAAAACCTCAAATCAATAAGCTAACCTTCCACCTTAAGAAATTAGAAAGAGAAGAACAAATTAAACTCAAATCAAGCAGAAAGAAGGAAATAATAAAGATTAAATAAAAATAAGGAAATAAATGAAATAGAGAATAAAAAAATAACCGAGAAAATCAATAAAATCAAAAGTCGGTTCTTTGAAAAAACGAAATTGACAAACCTCTAGCTAGACTGAGCAATTGAAAAAAGAGGGAAGATTCAAATTACTGAAATCAGGAATGAAATAGGAGACACCACTACCAGCCTTACAGAGATGAAATTATTATATGGGAACACTAAGAACAACTAGATGTCAACACATCATATAACCTAAATGAAATACAAAAATTTCTAGAAAGATACAAACTACTCAAACGGATTCAAGAAGAAATATAAAATGTGAAAAGACCTGTAACAAGCAAAGAGATTGAAACAGCCATTTTTTAAAGATTGGCGCCTGAGCTAACAACTGTTGCCAATCTTTTTTTTTCCTGCTTTTTCTCCCCAAATCCACCCTAGTACGTCATTGTATATTTTAGTTGTGGGTCCTTCCGGTTGTGGCATGTGGGACGCCGCCCCAACGTGGCCTGACGAGCGGTGCCATATCCGCACCTGGGATCTGAACCAGCGAAACTCTGGGCCACCGAAGCCCAGCGCGCAAACTTAACCACTTGGCCACACGGCCGGCCCCTGAAATAGCCATTTTTAAACTTCCAGTAAGGAGCACTCCAGAACCAAATGGCTCCACTGGTGAATTCTACTGAACATTTAGAGAACAATTAATACCAACTCGTCACAAACTCTTCGAAAAACAGATGAGGAGGGAACACTTCCTATTCATTCTATAAGGCCGGCAGTACTTGCACCCGTTACCACACAGGTTATATAGTCAGGGCTACACAGTCTCCTGAGATGGAGCCCCCAGTGGTCTCGTCAACCCTGTGCCTCTTGCTACCTTGCCCAGCTCACGGCAGGCATGCAGCAAATATTCCTTGACTTTACTTGACCTATAATTTTCTTAACTTTTTATTTTGAACGAATTTTAGACCTACTTGAACTATTACAACTGGAGACACTGCTGAGGTGTCAGCAAAGCCTGACTCCCGCAGACGTCTGGAGTTGGCCAGCTGTGGGAGGTCCCCACCCCACTCGTCCTCCCTAGCAAGCCCGGGCCAGACAGCAGCAGGGGCCGGGCTGCCGCCGAGCCCGGGGAACTTGGGCTGGCCCTGGTTAAGCGCCCGGGTCCCTCCTCACCAATCTGCCCGTTGTAGCAGCCTCCCAGAAGCACGTGGGAATCTTTGGGGTTGTACTCCAAGGTGACGAGAGGAGAAGACGGCTTCAGGACAATTTCAGGCCTGTTGGGGTTTTCTACAAAGAAGAAAAAGAGTATATCCCATGAGGCCTGGGAAGAAAGGGACAGAATCAAACAGTCTAACCCCCTCGACAGGTGGGAGTGGCGGGGGGAAGCCTGGAAGTCCTCTCCTGGCTGCAACTTCCAGTCCTCAGTGCCCAGAATGTTGCCCTACGGGCTCCTTTAATGGCTTTATTTTGGGGGAATTAGGACCATGTGTGTGTGTAATTGTAATTCTAGTCCAGTTCCCTGGTTTGGCATAAAATGAGGTTTGACCCCAAGGTTTTTACACAAAGTTGGCTCTCCCCTGACTTCTCCGAACCAGTTTCCTTGCCTGTGTAGCGGGGATACTGGCGGGGCCCCCCCCACGGGGAAGCTGTAGGAACTCGTTGAGCTGCTCAGGAGTGTAAAGCGTTCAGTTCTGTGCTTGGCACCTACACCACACCTGCTAAAAACGGGAGCGCTTGTTTTCACAGTGACCACAATGAGGGACACCTGCGAGCAGGAAGCCAGCCAGCTGCTAGGCTGTGCCCTTACAGTGAGCCCCTCTGTCAACAACAGTCTGAGCTCCCGGGTGGACACACTGCCCCTACTGACCATGAATTAAGGACAAGTGCCAGGAAAGGAGGGACGGAGGTGAGTCCCCTCCCCTCCTCCTTGGGTCCCTTCTCAGTCTGTGGGGGACTCCTTCTGATACACTCCTCAGGGACCCAAGATTCGGACTCCGTGGGGTCGGGTTTCGAAATGAAGGGAGCTCCCTGCTTCCGATTTGGCTCCACTCAGCTGCGTCTGAACCCCGACAGGGAAGGGATGAGACAGTGGCTTCCTCCTGGGTGCCTGGTCCCTCTCTGTGAGTGTCCCCTGCCTGTTCCTGTCCTCTCGCTGGCCTCTGCCCTGCTCCCTCAGCCTTCCCTGGCCAGTGGGGTGCCCTGCTTCTCACCGAGGTCCCAGATGTACGAGTCATGGCTCATGCCCTCCGGCGCCCGTTGAAAATCCAAGCAAGAATACGCAACTGCCAACTTCCTGTTACCATCGGGGTGCCAGGAGAGGTGTGTGGCTGGCCGCTTGATCTCCTGGGGATCCCTTTAGGGGAGAGTGAGAGGGCAGAGACTGGGGTACAGGGCCCCCCAAGTTCTTATTTACTAAATTCTTTCTTAAAAGAACCCAAACATATTTAAGCATATTTAAACGTTCACTAAGAGAAATTTGTTTTAAAAACAAAGTTTACAGGACTCCCTTAATTGGAAAACCGATCCTACCAGCCATAAATAAAAAGCAATAATAAAAGTTAAAACAATGGAAACAAGATGTTAAATTCCAGTCTGATGTTTTCATTTGCTGACAGTTTTGAGCCTGAAGCTTGATTTCCCATCAATACTAAGATGATAAGGAGGGCGGAGAATCCAGTCATCGTGCTCCTTTGTACTTAGCCAAAGGAGTTGAAAACTTATGTCCACACAAGAACCCACACACAGACATTTATAACTGCTTTATTCATGATTGCTAAAACCTGGAACCAACCAAGATGTCCTCAGTAGGTGAATGGATAAATTGGGGTCCATCCCTACACTGGAGTATTATTCAGCACTAAAACGAAATGAGCGATCGAGCCGAGAAAAGACATGGTGGAAACGAGGCACGTTGTTAAGTGAAAGAAGCCAGTCTGAAAGGCAGCAGACTGTGATTCCAACTGGATGATGTTCCGGGAAAGGTAAAACCAGAGATAGTAAAACGATCACTCACTGCCAAGGGTTTGGGGGAGGGAGGGATAATAGGGGGAACACGGGGGAGTTTTAGGACAGTGAAACTATTCTGTATGATACATTTGTCAAAACCCACAAAATGTACGACATGAAGAGTGAACCCTAATGTAAACTATGGACCCTAGGTGTGCTATAGGCTAAATGTTTGTGTCCCTCTGAAGTGCATCTGTGGAAACCCAATCTCCAAGCTGATAGTATTAGGAGGTGGGCCCTGTGGGAGGTGCTTAGGTCATGAGGGTGGAGCCTCATGGATGGGATTGTGCCCTTATGAAAGAGGCTCCAGAGCGACCCCTTGTCCCTCTGGCCAGGTGAGGACACAGCGAGAAGAAGGCCATCCATGCATCAGGAAGTGGGTCCTCACCAGACACAGAACCTGACCACGCTGGCATCCTGGTCTTGAACTTCCAGCCTCCAGAACTGTGAGAAATAAATGTCTGTTCTTTATGAGCCACCCAGTTCATGGTACTCAGACAGGGTGTTAATGATGTGTCAACGTGAGTTCATGACTGTGACAAATTACCACTCTGGGGTTGGATGTCGATGGGGGGAGGGATGTGGGACTCTGTACTTTCTGATCAATTGTGCTATGGACCTAAAACTGCTCTACAAAATAAACTCTTAATTTAAAAAAAGAGCAGGGAAGGAGAATGGACAAGAATAGAAAGCATTAAATACTTAATGGCCCAAACTGACACTTTTCTCCTTGAAGTAATCAGAAGTAATGAAGGAGAGTAGGGAACAACATAGCCCTCTCATCATGTGAGTCATCCTCCTCACTCCTCCCTGGGAGCACTATTAGAGTAGAAGGAGACCACAGTTCCATCCTTGGTTGGGTCACCCACCCACTGTGTGCCCTGAACATGTCCCCTTGCTGAGGAGTCACTTTCCTCATCTGTCAAACACAGAAGTTGGACGCGATGATTTCTAACCCATCATCCTACTCGGGTAGCCACATGTACGGTCAGACCCCAGCAGGGTTTGGGCAGCAGGGAAGACAGCCCCCCACCCCCACCCTGGCCCCTCTCCTGCGCGCTCTTTGTTGGCAGCAGTTGGTCCTGCTCTGCACACCACCACTCAGCCCTGGGTCAGAAAAGGGTCTTCCTAGTCATACTGGGAGTGGGTCAAGCGCTTCCCAGGATACTCTGTGGGTCATGGTAGCAAAATGAATTCCCCAGAGTTGGCATTTGAGGCTAGTCGCTTCTGAAATCACAGGTGTTCTCCGCATATACAGGCATACACACATACATGCATGTATATACACACGTATACACACACACATATAGACAAGCACATATACAGTACACATAGGTGTATTTTAAACAAAAAGTAATTCTCTCTACACGCTGTTCTGCACCTTGTTTGTTTCAGTTTGGTTTCACAGAGTAAATCTTGGAAACACTCCCTATTGGCACATAAGGAGCTGCCTCCTTCGTTTTGACAGCTGCATGGTATTCCACTGGGTGGGCACACCACAATCACTAGAATCAGTCCCCTACCAATGGCGTTAGCTTGCTTCTGCTCTTTGGCTAGCACACACCCTGCTGTAGTGACTGTCCACGCACACGGTGATCTCACACGCATGCGCCTGTGGGATAAATTCCCACTGTCAAGTTGCTGTCCTTGGAGGCTATTACCAGGTATAGTCCTGAGAGTGTGGGACAAGGGTCCTGTCTGCCCACAAGGCTGCTGGGTCGCTGATGCCCAGTACTTTGTACCTACTCTACACGGCATGAATCGACCCTACTTGTTCACAGCTTTGAAAATTCACTTAGTCTTTCCCTGGAGTCTGTCCTCCCCTTCCATCAACCAGACCTGCCCCCAGGGGAGGGACCACCTGGCTGCTGGACGCTTTATTGCTCTGCTCCTTATCAAGCTCGGAGCACAGAGGTCATTGTACCCGCGGCATGGAGTGATCAGCAGGGAGTCACCTTTGGAAGCACCCACCCATAGGGGTGACACAGATTGGCCAGACACCAGCTCAGTTATGGAGGTACCTGAAAACATTGATGGTTTTAGCTGAAGGGGCCTCTTCTGTCACTTCCACTGGGTCCTCGTCATCAAAATACTCCTGGTAGATGTCAATGGCATTATTCTGCTTGATGCAGTGCTCCATGATCTGAGGAGGACACACGGGGAGTTCTTAGCAGTAAAGGGGGTCCCCAGCCCCACCAGGGCTGAGATGGAGTCTGGGATGGATAAGAAACATCAAGTGGTCTTTCCCATCCTTCCAGTCCATACATTTCAAGGGAGGTAACATTGCCCCCAAAAGGACGAAAATTGCTTCTTGGGAATAAAATACTACTACTTTTTATGTACAAAGCACAGATACACATACAGTACATAAACAATATACAGTATAACTATAGTATTAAAATTTCATGAGGGAGGCAATTAGGAAACAATGTCTAAAAAGGCTCACTGGGGACAATGAAAAAAAGGTGAAGAAATACCGCTCTAGCCAAACAGAAGTCTTCGTCACTCCATAGACAGCACCCGTCTCCTGGGTCCTCCACCCAGAGGCCCTCCCCATTACTCCCAAACATCCAGCAAGGGAAAGCCCAAGCTCAAGGGCCACCTCTTCCAGGAGGTCTTCGTCGATCCCTTTAGCAGGAAATCGACTCTCCCTCCTTATGGGGCACAAGGGCAAGGTGTCCCTTCTCTTTACAGCATTTCTTTCATTTGCAGCATTTCTTGACATCCGCTGGATTATATACTCTTTGGGGCAGGATGTATGTGAATTTCAATGTTGTGATCTCCACTGTTCCTAGCAGAGACTAGAAGCTTGGTCGAAATGTGTTGAATGAATGAATGATCCCTATTGGCAGGTAGCTGCTGGATGCGGTTCTTTGGGGTTCTCGTTGCCCAGAGGGTTTCCCACTGTTCGGACTTCTCCTAAAGCCTGTTCTGCCCTTGGTCCTCCCCGCCTCCCCCTGTGGTCCGCTATGGTGGACTGTCGACCTGTCTGCCTGCTCCCAGAGAGAAGTTCCTTAAGGTGGCCGGTGCTCTCCCCACAAGTAGCCACAGCACCAGGCACAACTAGGGCTTGAACACAGCTGGGGACCCAGAGTGACAGCTGGGGCTCTGTCCACGGGGCTGAAGGGCGCCTCACCGAGCCGAGCTGCGTGATGGCATTGATGTAGCTCTCATCCTTCTCCACCTTCTTCCGGAAGCGGATCGTCTGCTCCAGCTCCAGGGGGTTCACATCCTTGGGCCAGCCCCCCTCAATGTGGTTAACGCCCCGGGTCTCCATCTCGAATCGCTCTGTGTTGGCCTAAACACAGAGCCCCAGGTGAGAGGATGCCCGCCTGGCGTAAGCATCTGGCCACTTCCGCCTGGAGCTCCCGGCCCGTGGGCCCCGAGCGCTCAGGGATGGACCGAGGAGGTGTCCCTGGCCAAAGCCACAATATTTTCAGGTATCAGCAAGGAACTTTCTGGTCCTCAGCTGGTCACAGGCAGCCACGAAAGTGCCACCTGTGGAGCTAGCAGCTTTGCAGCTGATGCCAGTGGCTGTGGAAAATCCAGTTCTGATCTTATCCGAATCCTAACGGACCAGAGGAGCACCCCCGTCTGTTCTGTGAGATCCCAAACAAAGAAGCGAATAATGCTTTTCCACTCAACCATCTACAACATCATAGGAAACATTGAAACAATTAAGAGTTTGCATTTACTTTGCCCATTCCATCACAGGGAGGATGGCACAGATGTAGTTTTACTCCTTAAACTTGCCACTTTGCCTTCTTTCCCATTTTCCCCCCATTTTCTAAATTGTGGTAAAATATACATAATATAAATTTTACCATTTCAACCATTACAAAGTGTACAATTCAGTGGCATTAAGGACATTCATGATGTCATGCAATTATCACCACTATTTAGTTCCAAGACTTTTCATCATCCCAGATGGAAACCCCATCCCCTCTAAGCAGTCACCGCCCTTCTCCTTTTCGTTTTTAAGCCAGAGCTTACAAAAGTCGGCAGCCTTGACAGGGTGGAGCTGACAGGAGACCCAAACGGCCTTCATGGCGGCCATCTTGTTTAGTTGGCTACGCCACAGACAAGTCACCCTGGGCTCCGTGACAGCAATCAGCCCCGAGAAAGCAAAACACTCAGTTCGTTTCAACTATAAGTTACTGGAACCACCGACAAAATGTTTTGTTCAAATCAGATGTGATTTTCACTCAGTTGATTTGGGATGTGACAAATGGGTTATCTCCTTCAACCTGATCTTCTCTCAGCAGGTCCTGACATAACCAGGAGCTGATCACCTGGTTCACACAGACAGGGAGCTCTCTGGGAGTTTGAACAGCAACATGACCCTCAGTTCCCTTATCTTGAAGGCCCCTCTGACCAGAACTTTCTATGGGACCCTTTTCTTTTCGTAAGCTGGGAGTTGCCTGCAGATACAAATCCCTGCTCCCTCAGAATACCTCTCCCAGCTGCGTCAAATGCCCAAAATGGCTCTAGTAAGAGTCTTAGAGGTGAGGCGAGAGCCCCTGGGACAGAGAATATCTTGATTGACATTCTCCTGGCCCAGGGAATGGTTGGTGTCGGGTGTTCTCCTGACCCTGGGCACTGTGATGGGTCTTGGGGCAATTCTGTCCTCACACTTCCAGCATCTGCATTGGTCCACTCTGACTGGCTTCCAGGTGGATGGGGACACCCAGTCCCACTCACCTGCCCCGGCCAGCCACCCTGCCGGACTGCACCTTCACTGGCCCAGGCCCCGGGGCAGGGACCCACCTCGTGTTCCGACATGCTGGTGGAGCACTGGATGCCTGTGTCCACAGGGTTCCGCTCCACAAACTGCTCGGCCAGCTCTGGGTTGGGTGCGATGTCAATGTTCAGCTCCGCCTGGCGGTCCGAAAAGTTGCATTGCTTCCCGAACTCACTACGTTTCTTGATATACACATACACGATCTCCATAGTACCGGCTGCTGCAGGGGCAGACAGAGGGGGTGTTGGGAGGGGCCCCGCCCTGCTGCTTCCTGGTCCCCAGGGGCCTCACCAGGGGTGGCTCCTGGTTGTAGGGAGGGGTCCTAGAGGATTTGTCCAGAAGCTGCTTCTGCATTTAAAAACATCATTTGCTGAGTAATGACAACATGCTAAGCATTGTCTTGTTCAGTTCTTGCAATTGCTCTCTGAGGTGGATAATAAAAGAGTCATTTACTTGGGAGGAATCTGATACTGAGATACCCTGCATGCCTTGCCCAGGATCCCACAGCTAATAAGTGGTCCAGCTGGTCTGCCTGACTCCAAAGCTCTTACTCACCACATGAGACAGTTTTTACTGAGCTAATATGTTCATTGGGAGGCAGGAGGAAACACTGATGGTGATTATGTTGGACTAAATTCCTTGCCACTGGACCCGATCATAGAGTACAGAGATTTGAGAGGCCCAGGCTCTTCTGGAAACTCTCCCACCCAACCATCTGATTGTCCAACAGGCTCCCCAACCCCAGAGTCCTCAGTCACTGGACTCCACCCTCCACCCCTCTCTGGGGGCCCCACTGGAACCTCTTCCCTCCACATCACTCCAACCAGGACAGGGCTGGGAATCCACCCGAGAAGGGGAGAAAGCCAGACCACTTCCTCAACAGGCAGAACAGCCTTTGGGAAATCCTCTGATCTGCAGTCCCGGTCATGTAAGGCCCAGTAGGGAACTAGAAAGCAGGCTGGGCTGGGCGCTGACCTCAAGTTCTGGCCCTGCCACTCACTAGCTGCTTGACCTTCGCTGGGCCACTCAGTCATTTGAAGACCTGACGCAGTCAGGATGCTGAGAAGGTGAAAAGCAAGTGCTCCAGCCACAGCAGAGCCCGGGTTCAAATGCAACACCAGGGAGTGTTTTCTCACTGACGCTAATTGGAAGTCCTAAAAATGCAATGGGCGGTTCGTGCAAATTGCTCTTCACTCACCCCAAAAGAGACCTTGACCCCTCTGACCTTTGTCACATCAATAGACTCCATGGGGTCTGAGTGCGTCTCAGTGGCTTAAACGGGTGCCCTCTGATGGGGTCTGTCTAATATTTAGCAGTTTAGCAGAGCTGTCCATTTGCTGGCCACTCCTCACTCTCAGAAGCTGTGCCTGTGATGGCAGGTTCCCAGGGCTCAGATTGTGGGTCTGTAAGGCTCCTGGGCTTGCAGGGAGCCCTAGGAAGAAAGCTGTTGGATGAGTGGCTGGGGTGGTATGGGGAGATAACTGTGCAAGAGCTTTACTGCATAGGATGTACGACAAAAGGCCTTTCAACACACAAGAGTTTAGGTTCTTACCTACCTGTGAGCAGGTGCTACTACCTGTGAATGAAAAGGGGGCCTGGTGGGAAATGCTTGGAGTATGTGTCCCCTGCTTTAAGTAAAACCCATAGACAATTATCCAAACTTAGACAATGGATGAAAAAATGCAATGGAAATGCTAGATGAGTAATTCTGTTTACCAAGCAATTTTGTTCTGGAGTTTTTGCCCAAAAATACCCTCTGGGGACCCAAAATTATTCTTTTTTTTTTTCTTAAATCTAATTACATAGACTTTTCTAGGAATTCACAAGTTTTATGAATGCCAAACTGCATGGTTATATTTGTTCTGATGATAGTTTCTACTTACTTATCCAGGAAATATTTATTAAAACTATGAATAATCAAGACAGTGTGGTACTGGCATAAGGACAGACATATGGATCAATGAATGGAATTGAGAGCTCAGAAATAAACCTTTATATTTACGGTCAGTTGCTTTTTGATAAAGGTGCTAAGGCAGCTCGATGGGGAAAGGATGGTCTTTTTAACAAATGGTGCTTGGACAACTGAACATTCACATATAAAAGAACAGCCACAGACCCCTACCTCACACCGTACATAAAAATTAACTCAAAATGGATCACAGGTGCAAACGTGAGAATGAAAACTATAAAACTTAGCAGGAAGAACATAGGGAGATATCTTAGTGATCCTGATTAGGCAAAGATTTCTTAGCTATGGCATCAAAACCATGGTCCATAAAAGAAAAGAAATGATAAATTGGACTTCCTTAGAACTAAAAAATGTTTGCACTTCAAAAGACATTAAGAAACATGAAGAAAATGAAAAGATAAGCCACAGACTTGGAGAAAATATTTGCAAATCATATCTCTGATAAAGGACTTGTATCCAGAAGATATAAAGACCCAGCGGATCCGAGTGCTGTGACCAGCAGGTTACAGGCACTCTCACTGCATGCCCACGGCAACCCCCAAAAGAGTTATCACAGTTCTCATTCTACAGATGAAGCGACGGTTGCCTGGAGAGATTAAGTAGGTCGAAGGTCATAGTTCCTAAATCCAGGCGGAGCGAGGACCAGACACGTGTGGCTCTAAAGCAGCGATTCTTAACCTTGGCTGCACACTTAGCAACACCTGGAGGGCTTTCTCATGCTCTCAGTGCTCAGGTTGAACTGCAGACTAACAATCAGAATCTCTCAGCAGTATTTTTAAAACTCCCCAGGTGATTCCAGTGTGTGGCCAAGGTCGAGAACCACCGAGTTAAAGTGAGGGCTCTTAACCTCTCAACCACTGTTTCTCAAACCTGGGATGTTTGTTCAAAACATAGGGATTCCCAGCCCTGCTCCTGGGAATGCTGATCTCTACATCTGGGGTGGGGCCTAGCAATTCGTGTTTTTCACAACCATTCGAGATAAATATTAGGACCAGACATGTGTCTGATCTACCTCCCCACAAGTCCAGGGCTGCAAGGAACCAGACCAGTGGGCCCTGGCTGTTGACCCCTGAGATGGAAGGCCAAGAGCTGTATGACAGCCCGGAAGTTTGTACCTGGGGTGGCTTGGGGCCTGGAGCAGCTGGGGCAGGAGGCGAGGGGGATGAGGTGGAAGGGTTAACTCCTAGGTCCCTTTGCATCCACATACACCGTCCCTTGAAGACAGCACTCCCCCATCCCACTCCCAACTCCAGAATGACTCCAGCTGAACCAGACTCTTGCAGAAAGCAAGTATGGTTGGGAGACGCTCTTCTCCCCAGGAGGGGTAGAAGCAATGGCTTGGGGGACAGAGGGTGGAGACAGAAGCACGAATGGCAGCAGGTGGCCCTAATGTGTTTACAAGGACAAGGATAGGGGCCTCATGAAAAAGAACCACATTCAATTGAATTCACCCCCTCTGCCAGCACATTGTTGAGGTACAATGGGGCTGTACCTCCACCCCTCACCCTACCCTACCCCGCCACCCCACCCCCCCCTCCCCAGGACTCCTAGACTGAGGCAATTACTGGCTGCCTGTCTCTCCCTCCATTAAAAGACAATTGCTGTGAGACAGCGGCTCCTGGGGGACACAAGGAGGCTTAAGAGCATGAGGAAACTCCAGGAAGACAAAAACAGCGTCTCTAGCCCAGATCATGTTTTTAACAGCTTTGCTTCCCTTCTCGGTGCTTCCCAAGGCCAAGCCAGGAGCGAGAACAGAGGCATTGTTTGCTATCTGGAGGCAGACAGAGGGGACATTTGAAAGCTGGCCATGTGGTGGGAAGACAGCTCATTCAAGGGCCTGGAGTGGGCTGTTTCTCACAAGCCGGCAGGGCACGAAGATGAACGGAGAGGTCAGAGCAGGGGTCTCAGGAGGTCCCTCCCACTCTGGTGAGACAAGCGCCCCAGGCTGGGCTTCCCCAGCAGTGCTCTCTGCAGAGAGCGCTTCGGAGCCAGGAAGAGCCTTGCCGCTGCCCTCTGGGGCCTTCGGGGAGGAGATGGCCCCCCTGTGGGAACCCAGAGACCCAGAGTTTGCAGGCAGAACTCTGCAGTGAGTCTAAACACAAGAAGACACAGAAACAGAGACGGACTGGTCTGAACACCAAAAACGCAGCCATCTCCTGTATCCTGGGGCAGTCAGATGGGACCTTCATGGGTTATAAAAACAAAACTCCTCTTATGCAGTGATAATTAGTGGAGTAATTCCTGGAAGGAACCCCCCCATCCCCACCTCGAGTGGCTTAAGAGAAATCATGTTTTCCAAGCCGGGAGTGAGGCGAGGGAGGGCGGGAATGAGGAGCATGGTGTGGGATCTTAGCAGGGCGGCAAGCGGAGGCTGACCACCTTCCGTCCACACTAGACTCCACGATGGTAGAAAGATGAGAAGATTTTCCTCCTCCTCGTGTCCCTGGGGCAGGCCCCAGTCTGTGTGCAGGGACCGATGGGCAACTGGCCGGGGAGAGCTCCCTTCCCTCTTATGTCTTGTGCCCCTTCTGGAATTTGGGGTCCTAAGGGACTCACTTGCCTTCAAGAGAGGCAGTGCTCCTGAGGAATCCACACCTGCCTAGGGCAACGCTAAGCACGCTGGGGTCAGCCTGGGGTGAGCTCCAGGCAGGTGGAGGATGAGGAGGATGGGGAGGTCCCCAGAACAGGAGGGTGACTTGGGTCGGTGTTCGCCTGCTCTCCCCATGACAACGCTGTCCCCTTGAGGGGAGACTGCGCTCTTTTTATTCACCCCATCTCCAGTGCTTGACACGGCAAAGGACCCCAGTACTCCCTCTGTCACACGCTCAGTGCGTGAACTTGACACCAACCCTCTCCCAGGGCTCTCCCCTGAAGCTCTCTCCCCTTCCTCTTCCTCTTCTAACTTAAAAAACAAGGCATAGCAAGGTGATGTGAGAGGAGAAAACCCAGGATCTGAAAGCTGGGAGAAGAACGCACTTCTGTGGTTCAAGAGAATGCGATAAACTTTGAACTTGTGGGAAGGAGAACTAACCATGTGACCTTGACCATGATACCCTAAGGGGCCTAAGAATGCCCACTCCCGGGTTGGGGAATAGATACATTAGAGGACCTGCCGTGGAGCAGGGGCTCAGTCACTGTTGATTTTGTTCAGAAAGCTCCCCTCTGCTCGGGCCCATGCTCCGGCCTCGGCAGTCCTGGTTTTATTTTCCATTCGGCTGTAAACCCCTCAGAGGTCTCCTGCCCCCTGCAGGAGACAGATCATATCGGGACCCGACTGCCTGGGAGTAGGGATGCAGGAACCAAGGTGTTTAGAACTTGCAGGGTCCTGTGACTCGGGGGGTATTGAGGGCAGCGAGGACTAACAGGGGACACTCTGAGCGCTAGTCCTGGCATCCACCATCCGGCAGAGCTATCCCAGAAGGACGCCGCCACGAGGGGTGTCTTGCACTATTGGTGATCGTTACCCTCGGGGGCTCTCCCCTTCGCTCGCTCTCCTCTTCAGCCGCGGACGTCCTCCCGGAGCCCGCCCTTACCGTCGGTCCGCTCCTCCTGCCGCTGGGCCTCTGGGGACGCGCCCGAGCCCCGGTGCCGGCCCTAGCGCTTCTCAAACGGCTCGGAGCCGAGGAGTTTACCCGTTGCCTAGCAACCCTGGCCCGGCCCTCGGAGGGCTACGGAGCACGTGACCTGACGTCCGCCCACATGGGGAACGCCGCCTGTCCCCTCTCCCTCTTCTGGAGGACTGTGGAGTTCGGAGAAAAAGTAACCAAGTTAGTCAAACACCAGCCGTGATAAACGTCTGTAGGGGCTTTGCCAAGGCGCTTATCCAAGTCTACAAATATGCAATTGGGCAATATCCTGAGAAAATGCAAACTAGTCAGCGCCTGGGAAGTCCTGCGCCCTGGGGGGTGATGCTGTTTATTTGCTTGTGATCTGCCAGGTCGTTTTATCACTCCTTCCTGCAGTTTCTTCGTCCACTAAATGGGAATTATAACCAGCAGCCTCCCCTCTGCTACCATCCCGCCTGCCCATCCTATAATAACCCTAAGTCTGACCACACCACTGCAATGGCAACTCCTGGGGGGGAGGGGCTGGGTGTTTCCACAGCTTAACTGGTGGTTGGCACTTTGTAAGCATATGTTGTGTTCATTGAATGAATGAATGAATGAACGAACTGAAGTTTCTCCTAGGCTTAAGGCAATGAAGTCAGATAATGTAAACTAAAAGAAGGGGATTTGGGCTAGAAGCTGTGGGTTTGGATCCCAGCTTGGCCACTTACTAATCGCATGACCTTGGGCAAGTTACTTTCGTTTTTTAAGACTCAACCTTCCTCATCTGCAAAATGTAGGGACAGAGGCAGCACTTGGGCTAATTGGGAGGGAGGATCAACTGAGATGACACAGCAGAGTGCCCAGCCTCGTGCTGATGGCAGAGTCCGGACCAAACGAAGGCCAGATCTGTGCTTCCCACGGCGGGGAATCAGGCTGACCCACGTTCAGGGATGGGGGCTGGAGACTTGGACTGGGGTGGACAAGGGATGCGTCATCCAAGAAGTGGGATTTAGGGTTGGAACCGAGCCTTGAGAAACGGTTATGAGTTGCGGAGGGAAGGAGTGGGGAGAGCATTCCAGATTGGGGGGGAGGGCATAGTGAGAGCAAGGGAGGGGCGGTCGTCAGGGAAGAAAGGCAACCTCGGGGATGATTGGTGCATCATTGTGGCTGGAACTGACATTCCCTGCAGGGGGAAATGAGAAAGGAATTTGCAAGGGGCACCTGGGGTCAGTGTGTGGGGGTGGGGTGGGGGGTCTAGAGAGGCAGGCTAAGGCATCTGGACAGCTTCCCAGGGGTTTCTGGAGCTGTGAAGGTGCCTGACGAAAGCAAACGTTCCCCTCCAGCTTCCCAACTTCTCCATAAGTGTGTCTTCACCACTACCCACCTGCCTTTAACTGGGCAGGTGCGACAAAATTCCCAATAAGATGGCACCTTGCCCAACCACGCTAACCAAACACAAACCCATAAGTGACGGCTGCCACCAGCTCCCACCAACTAGGCTCCCGCTCCCACCAGCTGCTCTGAGCAAAGGGCTCCTTGGGGTGGACACTGAGAGGGGTGATGGGGGCTGCAGGGCAGAGTGTCTGAAAGCCCCACTGAACCGGCGTGGTGTGGTCAGAGGCTAATCAGACCCAGACAAAGCGTCCAGAAGCAAGAAACAGATGGGTTTCCCCAGGAGCGCGGGCGGGTTGGGACTGCAACCATAGACACCTCCTCACTCCACCCCCAGCTCTGGGAAGCGAGGCTCTCTGCACACACATTATTCCCTGGGTGGGGAAGGCGGGGGGAGCGGGTAGAAAGAAGGGGAAAGTGGGAAAAGTTGGAAGGAAAATGCAGCCACCTGTCTCATATTATTGCAATGATTTATCACAGGCTCCCCACCCCCACCCTCACTCAGAAGGCCTACACGCTGCCAACCGCCGACAGCGGCTTTGTTCACTGGCAAAACAGTCGTCACCCCTTGGCAGGCGGTCTCAGCCGCCCTGGGAAGCCAGTAGAAGCCAGCATGAAGTCATATAATTAGGAGTATACACAGGGATCCAGTTAAAAAAAGTTGTGGTGTCTTTCAGATCTCCACCCAATCACAGTGGAAGTGGCAACTGAACTTTGCTTCGAGTAGTCCCGGCCCTGGATGTCCCCCAGGCCACTCCACAGTCCACTGCACTGATGTCCCCCCCTTTCTTTTTCTAATTTTTTAAATTGTGGTTAAATACGAATAACACAAAATTTACCATCTTAACCATTTTTAACTATACAGTTCCGTGGTACAAAGTACATTTATATTGTTGTGCAACCATCCATCTCCAGAACTCTTTTCAGCTTGCAAAACTGAAACTCTGTACCCCTTAGACCATAACTCCCCAGTCTCCCCTCCCCCGGCTCCTGGCAACCACGGTCCTACTTGCTGTCTACAATTTTGACTCCTCTAGGTACCTCACGTAAGTGGAATCACACAGAATTTGTCTTTGTGATGGCTCAGTTCACTTAGCGTCGTGTCTTCAAGGTCCGTCCGTGTTGAAGCACGTGTCAGGATTTTCCTCCTTTTTAAAGACTGAATAGTATTCCATTCTATGTCTGTACCGCATTTTCTTTATCCCTTCACTCACTGATGGACATTTAGGTTGCTTCCACGTTTTACTACTCTGAATAATGCTGCTATGAGCATAGGTGTACAAATATTTCTTTGAGACCCTGCTTTCAATTTTTTAGGGCAATAGAATGCTGGATCATATGGTAATCCTGTTTACTTAATAGCATTTATTAATTTTTAATTTCTTGAAGAACCACCCTACTGTTTTCCCCAGAGGCTGTAGCATTTTCCATTCCCACCAATAGTGCACAAGGGTTCTAATTTCTCCACATCCTTGCCAATGCTTGTTATTTTTTGTGTTTTTGATAGCGGTCATCCTAACGGATGTGAGGGAGGGTATCTCCTTGCAGTTTTGATTTGCATTTATCCACTGATTAGTGATGTTTAGCATATTTCCACAGGCTCATTGGCATCTGTATGTCCTCTTTGGAGAAATATCTATTTAAATCCTTCGCCCAGTTTTGAATCAGGTATTTTGTTGTTGTTGAGTTCTCTATATATTCTGGATATTAATCCCTTGTTAGATATATGATTTGCAAATATTTTCTCCTATTCTGTAGGTTGCCATTTTCCTCCGTTGATAGTGTCTTTTGATGCACAAATTTTTAAAACTTTCATGCAGTCCCATTTGTTTGTTTTTTCTTTTGTTGCCTGTGCCTTTGGTGTCCTGTCCAAGAAGTCATTGCCAAACCTAATGTTGTGAAGTTTTTGCCCTATGTTTTATTCTAAGAGTTTTTAAATTTTAAAACTTTTTGACACTTTAAGTCTTTTATCCACTTTGAGTTAGTTGTTTGTTTTTTGGGGTTTTTTTTTTTTTTTTTGGTGAGGAAGATTTGCCCTGAGCTAACATCCATGCCAATCTTCCTCTATTTTGCATGTGGAACGCTGCCACAGCGTCGCTTGATGAACAGTGTGTAGGACTGTGCCTGGGATCCGAACGCATGAATCCTGGGCCGCTGAAGCAGAGAGCATGAACTTAACCACTACACCACTGGGCTGGCCCTTGAGTTTTTTATATTGTCTTAGGTAAGGGTCCAACTTCATTCTTTTGCATGTGGGTATCCAGTTTTCCCAGCACCATTTGTTGAAAAGACTGCCCTTTGCCCATTGAATGGTCTTGGCCTCCTTGTTGCAAATCATTTGGCCATGTATGCAGGGGTCTATTTGTGGACTCTGTTCTTTTCCATTGGCCTATACGTCTGACTTTATGCCAATACCACTCTCCTTTGATTACTGTAGCTTTGTAGTCAGTTGTGAAATCAGGAAATGTGAGTCCTACAGTTTCATTCTTCTTTTTCAAGATTGTTCTAGCTATTTAAGGTCCCTTGAGATTCCATATGAATTTTAAGATAGGTTTTTCTATTTCTGCAAAAAAGCGTTGGAATTTTGATAGGGATTACATTAAATCTGTAGGTCACTTTGGGTAGTATTTTCATCTTATTAGTAAATCTTCCAATCCATGAACATGGGATGTCTTTCCACTTATTTACGTCTTCTCTAATTTCTTTCAGCAATGTTTTGTAGTTTTCATTGTACAAGTCTCTCATTTCCTTGGTTAATTCATCAGTATTTTATTTTTCTGATACTATTGTAAATAGAATTGTTTTTTAAATTTCTCTTTCAGATTGTCCATTGTTAGTGTATAGAAATACAACTGATTTTTGTGTGTTGACTTTGTATGCAGCTACATTGCTGGATTTGTCTATTAGTTCTAACAATCTTTTGGTGGAATCTTTAGAATTTTCCACATACAAAATCATGTCCTGTGTGAATAGAGATAACGTTACTTCTTCCTTTCGAATTTTGAAAACTTTTATTTATTTTTCTTACCTAATTGCTCTGGCTAGGACTTCCAGCACTATGCTGAATGGAAGTGGCAAAAGCAGGCATCCTTGCTGCCTCTCCTTTTTTTAAATAAACTTTTTATTTTAGAACAGTTTTATATTTAGAAAACAGTTGTAAAATAGCATGAAGAGTTCCCATACACCCCTGCTGTGGCTGGGACGTTTATGTCCTCCCCAAATCCACAGGGTGAAACACTGATGCCCAAGGGGATGGCATTAAGAGGTGGGACCTTTTGGAGGAGATTAGGTCATGAGAGGGGAGCTCCCATGAATGGGGTTAGTGTTTTTACAAGAGAGACCCCACAGAGCTCCCTAGCCCCTTCCATCCTGTGAAGACACAGTGGAAGGACGCCATCTATCAACCAGGAAGCCTTTCTTGCCTATTTGTAAGCTCCATGAAGTGAAGGACCACCATTGACTTTGATGTTTCTATAGTCTCAGCACTGAGAGAAGCTGACATGACCGGCCAGGGCCAGCAAACTGTAAAGTGCTGTAAAAGACAGTGAATATTTTAGGCTGTAAGTTAAGAGGCAAAATCAAAGACACTTTGTAGACACTTATCTGACGAGAGAGAAAACCTATTCCCACACATTTTTGATTAATAAAATTCAAAATATATAAATAGAGCACAATATTTTTGTAATACAGTTCTATTAACGAGAAGAATGGAATTCTTTGAGGGGGGATAACAATATGCTTAATTGAGGTTCAAAGTCAGTGTTCTCTACCATCAAAATCAGCTTCAAATATTTGATTTTTTTTTTAAGCCATTAGAAAATGTAAAATCTAGAGCCAGCCCTGATGGCCTAGTGGTTAAAGTTCTGCACTCGCCACTTCAGTGGCCCAGGTTCGCTTGCTGGTCACGGAACCACACCACCTGTCAGCTGCCATGCTGTGGCAATGGCTCACATAGAAAAAGTAGAACAACTTACAACGAGGATATGCAACCATGTCCTGGGGCTTTGGGGTGGAAAAAAAAAGAAAAGAGGAAGATTGGCAACAGATGTTGGCTCAGGGTGAATCTTCCTCGGCAAAAAAAAAAAAAAAGTGTAAAATCTATTCTTTACTCATAAGCCATATGAGGCTGGGCTCACAGGGCAGAATTTGACGGCTCCTGTGCTAAGCAGTCAATACATTTTTAGTTGAATGAAAGAGGGAAGGAAGGAAGGTAAATTCTCCTGATCTGGGCATATTTGGCAACGGGCATGCCAGGCCTCTTGAGTGTTGTTACAGCAGCAGTTTGTGAGTCTAGAGGCAGAGGTCGTCCCTGCTACTTTGAACTATAAGACTGAGCAGCTTTGCAGGAGGAAAAAGCAGAGCACAGGTACGGATGACTGAGCTTTGGAGAAGGGCCGACACTGTTGGTTGCTCCACATGGATAAGTGGGCCCTGAATGACAGACTCAGACATATGCCTTGCTGGCAAAGGATCGGCTTACAGAGGGGCCTAATGGAGTTCATTGCTCCTTCTCAGTTCCTGGGTCTGGAGTCAGGCTGCTGTTCAGAGACATGTGGGGATGGTCAGGCTGAGCAGGCAGGCTGGCAGGGGTAAGAGAGGTGTGCTTGGCTGGGAGGCCCACCCACCCCACCCCTTTCCCGTGGGTGAGAGACTGGTGCTGGCCCATAGGAAAGGCAGTGACACATGTGGTGATGGAAATCTCCCTTGAGCATGTGCACTCCCATGCGGCCTCCCTCCTACTTGGTGCAGGGCCGGCCTGCAGCTCAGGTCTCCCTGCAGACCCAGAGACAATGAAAGCCCCCAAAACAAATCTCACTGGGCACTGAGCTGCCTTTACCTTAAAAAAAAATCAGATTCGTTATAGAAAAGAATTTCCCCGTTGCTCCAAGCCTTTCCCCCGCTGCTCTCAGCATCCTGAGACAAGGGAGAAAGGAGGTCATTCTGCGAATGGGGTGGGAGAAACATTTGCACTCGAGGGAGCCCTAGTCATGATGCTCAGCTCTGAGGTATGTGCATTTCAGAGCCTGGCATGTTCCACTGCACAGAGCCCCCTGCATCTCACCTCAAATGCTCCCCAAAGAGGCACAAGCTGCTCCCTTCAGGAAACTCCAGCTCCTGCACAGAAACAGTAGCTTAGGGCCATGGGTGGAGCGGGAGTCTGCCCTTCTGGGCTGCCCCAGGCTGGTTCAGCTGTTCACCAGACAAATGAGAGACATACAGGAAGCATGAAGGGTGCTGTGCACTTTGGGGGGCCCTGCCCGGAGAGGCACCCTATGGAGGTGCAGAGTTTAGGAAGAGATCAGCAAGGACCTGCTGCACAGCTAGGGGAGGCATGCAGCCTTGCGTGCCTCACCCGGGAGAGGCGGCCGCTGTGTGACCACCGCCCCAAGCCCATGGCATTGTGGAGGCACCCGCTTGGGCTCTGGGTTAGACACTCCGGGCTCTGCTCCTCGCTCCAACCAAGTCCTCACCCTCTCTGCACCTCTGCTGGCTTATGTGCAAAACAAATGACCTCTAGAGTTACGATGAAGTTTAACAATTAACATAAATACTTGGGACAAGTCGCTGGTACATTGCAGGTGTCCAATAAATGCGACTTATTAGCAACATTAAGAGCAGTGGCCTTTAAGAGGAACTTTGGAGAAAGACTAGGGTAAAAAAAGTCCTGTCCTTTGTCCCAAGGAGTAGTGGAGACCACAGAGATGCCCTGTGACATTCACTCAATAGCCCACATTTCAATCCTTGCACTGAGATCGGCTTTGAGGCCCTCCTACTGCATACCCAGCCAGAAGGGACCATTCGGTCCCCTCCTTATTCCCGCAGCTGAGGAAGTTAGAGACTGAGAGCACATTTTAGTACAAGTGGTTTATTTCACCCCCAGGTGAGGCGCACACGGATCGAGCAGAGATGTGCCCACCTGGCTCCTTCAGGAACCACCCAAGGGATTCTGGTTTAGTTTACATGCATTAAAAACAACTCTCTAGTCGCCAACAAAGAACGTTAAGAAGCAACACCTTGACGTCGCAGAGTTGCCATCTGCATGCGTCGCGGCCATCTGAAGGTGTGTTTCTGGTGCACAGTATGTACAGGTTAATGCAGGTGAGACCGGGTCCTGGCTGCCCTGTGGCCCCGTTCTGCTGTGGAGGCTTGGCTGGGGGCTGAGAACCACTCTGCTATCAGTGTTCTGATGTGAAGGTGGCTCTTCCAAAACCGAAACAGAGCCCTTGCCCGTTTCCCACCCCTCCACGTCCCTGCTTTGGTGGGTGAGGCTGGGGGGGGGGGCTTCAGCGTGGTGCACTCTGAGCTGACAGGAGGGTGGAAGCACCGAAGACCCTAACCCTGGGCCCTGAGCGGGCATGATGGTGGGTCATTACTACCTCCTGGCCAACAAGTTCCTTCTCACCGAGCAGGTACAGCACAGGGGCCCAGGACAACAGGGTGGGGACAGGGAGTGAGGGGAGGTAGGGAAGACACCTGTCTTCAGGTCAAGACACAATCGTCCCACTGTGCTGAAACCTTTTATGACAAACTTGCTTGAAGACAAAAGGGAGGGGACAGTTGACCTGGGCATGCGGCCCTTCCCCTGGAACGGGGGCTCTGCTCCGTTGTCCCTCTTAGCTTCTTTCCTTTCTTAAAGGGCCTCCCCTGAGGGGGATGAACCCACATCCCCATCAAACAGCCGCTCGGGACGGGATGTCTCACTGATCTTTATTTTGTTTAAAAATCCCCGCTCCCCCACTTCCAGATCCATAAAGAACTGGCTGGTTGATGCTGGCAAAATCTGCAAAGTCATGGTATAGAAACCAGGTGTAAGGAATGAGCCCCAAATCTACTGTAAAAACGGGATGTTATGAGTTTCAATTCTTTGGATAATCAAAATATTTAAAACACTGGAAAAAAAAAAAAGAGAGAAGTTGCTTTCAAAGTGTCTGTTCATACCTGAGACGGCCCCTATCTGCAGCAAACAACTCCCAGCCCGATTCTGGACTGGAGGGGAGGCACCGGAGGGCTGAGAAAGACAGGCAGAACGGGGCAGGCTTTCAGCCACGAGCCTGCGGTGCCCTGGCCCTGGAGCCACCAGCCTCCAATGCAGAGCTCTCCAATGCCTTCCCTGTGTGGCCCGGGAAGAGTCCATCTGGCCCCGGGGAGATTACTTCGGACAGTGTCCGGTCTCATCGGGGACATCACCTCCCTTCAAAGCATCTCCTGATCAGCCTCCCACCTTTACCTGCAGGGAAATGCTGCCCATTCCTGCAGCCAGGAGAGAGGTGACTCCGAGAGCAGTCACCTGGGCTTTTGGCCGTGCTAGCAGGACAGTCTTGGCAATGGGACCCTTGAGCCTGACCCGGCCCCTCCCCACCTGGTGAGGGTGGAACATAGGGGTGGGCTGAGCCAGGCTCCCAGCTCAGGGATGCCCAAGCACCTGAGGGGCATTTCTGGTGTGGAGAGGAGGCCAGAAGAGGGAGAGTCTGGTCCAAGTCAGGGGTCTTCTGTCTGCCTGGGGCTTCGGTCAGGAATCTCAGCCAACCCCAGGCTGACTCCCCTGGAATCTCAGCCGCTCCTCTGCGGCAGCAGGAGCCTTCCAGTCCTGCAGCCTGAGCTGGGTCTCCAGATGCCTTTGGTTTCTATTAAAGAAACGCAGCTTGCATTTGCATTAATTAAAAACCAAAACGGATCCAGGAGGCAGGAACTCCTGAAAGTGTGTTAGGCTGGAAACTCATTCCCATAGTGTCTCAGGTGTTCATCCGCCACGGACAGGTAGGTGGCCCTCATGCTGGGAGAGTACTGTGAGAGAGAGAGGGGACAGTCAGAACAGGGTCACACAGGATTAAACCAAACACTGTACCAGTAAAGGTGCTGGGAACTCCTGAGGGCGCGAGAGCGGGCCAGCCACAGCAGCTAGGCACCAAGTTTTAATGACAAGGCACTGCAGGGACTGGAGGATACTTGAGTGGCTCAGGCAGCCTTCCTGGCTGGCGATGCTTCCAGGCCTGGGGCCATCAGGACACCTGGCTCCTAGCCTCAAATGCAAGGCACACACACAGACCAGCTACCCTCCCTCCGCTGTGGCTGCCACATGCACTCCAGTGCACACGACTGACATGAGGGAGTGTCAGGTGCCGTCCAGTGCACTCAGGAGCCCGCCTAGCGAGCAGATGGAGGGCTTAGGCCCAGAGACTCAGAGAACCAGGTTCAAATCCCCACTGTGCCTCTTACTCATCCCATGACCTTGGCTGAGGTTCGCCAACCTCTCCAAGCTTCAGTTTCCCCACCTGCAAAATGGACCTGAGAGCACTCAGCAATTACGTTGAAAGGATGAAATGATGCAGGGCAGGTGAGACCCTTCACACGGCGGGTCTCAACTTGGCTGCATGTCAGAAACACCCCGGGGGTCTGAACGTCCCCAGGCCGCACCCACCTGTAGTTTTTCATTGAGGTAAAATGAACACAACGTAAAATTGAGCATTTTAAAGTGCCGCCCTCGTTAGTTTTTAACCTCACACAAAGCGAGCGCTCAATAGACGTGGCTTCTTGCATCCCCACACTGTGGTCCCAGGACCCAAGTCCGCATCTAAGGTGCCCCAGATGCTGCTGGCCTGCTGTCTCCTGGCCACAGGGAAGTTTCCGGGGTCCAGGTCCAGAGAGGGGACGGATGCCTCCAGCTGGGGGGAGATTTTGTCACTGACTAGTTGCCCTGAAGAACTCAAGGGTGGGTCTGGAAGCATTTATCTGTTGTTCCAAATTCTTTTTCCTTTTGTTGTGTTGAGACACAATCACCAACCACCCTGAACCAGACCAAGCCTCACCTACAGCCCTTGCCTTATTTTTAAGGCTAAAATCTCTCCAGGAGGAGCTTAGGCCTTATTATCCTAACCTACAGTGCATGTGGAAGCGTGTTTACCCACCTCTCCCTTTTGCATATCCATTCCCCATCCGAAACAAAAGGTCCCTGCTCCCCTTTGTTCTGGGAACCATGACGCTGGAAATGATTCCACATGGTCTGCTATTTGCTGCAATATACCTCACTTTGTGAGACACCTGCTTCTGATAGAGTCGGATTGAACTTGCCAGGAGGGAACCCACTTCAGTTTCGGGAACAGGAGATTCCTTAACCCAGTGGGTCTCAACCGGGGGCGATTTTGCCCACAGGGACATTTGGCAATATCCAGAGGCATTTCTAGTTGTCACATTGGCGGGTAGGGAGTGAGAAGTGCTTCTGGCATCGAGTGGGTAGAGGTGCGGGATGCTGCTAAACATCTGGGAGTGCCCAGCGCGGCCCATGACACACAATGATCGCGCCCGAAAGGTCAATGATGTGGACAGTGAGGGGCCTGCCCCGGAGCAGGGGGTCTCCAGCCGTGCTTCCCAGACCAGCAGCCTCAGCTTTCCTGGGAACATGTTAGAAACGCAAATCCTGGCCCACCCCCGGTTTCCTGAATCAGAACAGGGTGGGCCCATCGGCCTGTGTTCTAACAAGTCCTCCAGGTGATGCTGAGGCCCGTTCCGTGACCTCCTCCTTGAACAGAGCTTCCCAGACTCGCTTGATGGTCAGCATCCCCTGGGCGCCCGCTGGAGATTCTGTCTCCGGAGTCTGGAGGGAAGTCCTGCTACTGGAATTTGTAACAGCTGCCCAGGGCAGTTTTGTCCCTCCAGTCTAGGACACGGTGCCCGAAGGATAAGAGGGATGCCTGGAAGGCAGAGCTAAGGGAAGACGCGTTTCTAGCCAAGGCGACAGGCCGTACATTCTGATGACTTTGCTTGATATCACCCACCGAAATGAAATCCTCCTCTGTCCCAGAGATGGGGCTGGGAGAGGGAGGGATTTATCAGTGTCAAAGGCACCCAGTACTGGTGAATCGAGAGAGCAGGCGCGGGGAGGGTGGGCTTTACTGGCGCGCAGGTCCACGCCTCCAGGCAGTGCCGCCTCGGGCCTCGGGCAGCAGCACCAGCAGGAGTGTCTTCCTGCCCGTGCAGGTAGGAGGGTGGGGTCTTCCCCGGGGCAGGGCGGTCAACTCTGTCAAAGCAATCAGGGTTTCTGGGCAGGTGTTAATTATAGGGAGGAAGGGGGATTCTGTCCTTGAGCCTTGCAAATAAGGTCAGTCCTTGATTATCTCTGCTAATGAAACCAAGAATGGAAGAAGTTAAAAAAATCTCCCCAGAGCAAAATCTGTGAGATGAGCTTTGCTAACTGCACCTGTGCATGTTCGGCATAATCAACTGTTGTTTGAACTACCAGGTCTCTCCGGCCCTCTAGCATAGAGTGAGCTGTCTTTCCCAGGAAGTCAAGGTCCAGACGTCAAGATTCGGCCTCACAAGGCCAAACACAGGCTGAAGATGAAAACAACCAGCAAAGTCCACACCGTCAGGGAAAAGAAACTCAGTCTTCAAGGCCAAACGCAGGCTGGTGGGAAGGCGCCAGCCAGCAAGGCCACACGCTCTCCCTCCCCTACCTGAAACCCCAGATAAAAACCCCTACCTTTTGCCCTTTGAGGAGGTGGGTCTGAGTTTATTTTTCATTTTTGTTGTCGTTGTTGAGGAGGACTGGCCCCAAGCTAACATCTGTTGCCAATCCTCCTCTTTTTGCTTGAGGAAGATTGTCCCTGGGCTAACATCTGTGCCAATCTTCCTCTATTTTGTATGTGGGACACTGCCAGTGTGGCTTGATGAACAGTACATAGGTATGCACCTTGGATCCAAACCTGCGAACCCCGGGCCGCTGAGAAGTGGAACATGTGAACTTAACCGCTGCGCCACTGGGCAGGCCCCTGGATCTTAGTTTTAACTCCCATCTTCTTATCTGGCTGCCGTTTGATAGTATACCTCTTTCCCTGCCATAAGCCTGGCATCCCAGTCGTTAGCCCTCCCGTGCGGCGGGTAAACAAGCCCGTGTTTGTGTTCGGTAACACTAATGGCAGGGGGAGCGGCCTGAATCTTTCAAAAGGGAAGGTAATAGGAAAATGACTTATTTGGCATCACAGTGCTCTGAGCAATTCATTTTTCACAGCAGATTTCTCCAAATTTTGTTGCGCTCAGATTAATATTAAAATCAAATCTGTATGCCTGGGTCCACAGGAGGAAAAAGGAACCCAGGAGGCTTCTGGTTAGAGAGAGAAGCCAGGTTGAGATTTAAAAGGTGCCGACTCTGAATGAGGGCTTCGACCAGCCCACTCGCCCTGCCTGAGGACCCCAGGATGCCAGAGCTGGGCCTGGGTCTAGTGCTGTCTGTGGAAGGACAGCTGGGAGGCGCTCTGGGCAAAACCAGCAAGGTGGCGTCATGGCAGGGGAAGACGGATCAGTCAGATCACTTTCTCACCAGGACACCGTGGACATTTGGGGCCAATCATTCTTTGTGGTGGAGGCTGTCCTGTGTTCTCTGGGTGCATAGCAGCATCCCTGGCCTCTACCTGCTAGATGCCAGTAGCAACTACCCCCAGTTGTGACAATGAAAAATGCCTGCAGTCATGGCCAAATGTCCCCTGGGGGGCAAAACTGCCCCTGGGTGAGCCCCACTGCACTAAGGTATGGATCTCCCTCCCCGACAGATGATACACTTCCTGCGGACAGGTTGGGGTCCTGTCTCTCTCCCCGCATCCGGCACCATGGTTTTCACCGAGCGCTGGCTGGATGCCTGTGAACATATGTGAGCATCCTGGTTCTCGGGGCCCAGGCCCCTGTCATCAGGCCCGTGTCCTTGGGTCTCCTGTGTCCTAGTTCCCCACTTGGCTAGCCCCTTCCAAACACCTGGATGGGCACGTGAGACGCCTCCAGCCGAGTGAGGCAGGGGCTCCCTCCCCGACAGACACCTGCCTCAAGAACTCTGCTGCCCACCCCTGTCGCAGACTTTCAGCCTTGTCTTGGACCTCCCCTTTCTTATCAGTGCCATACCTCTGAGAAGGTGGGGCGGGAGGAAGCACATGTGATGACAGGAGGGGTAACAAAACAAGCAGCTCACTCTCACAGCACTTACTGGGCCACACACCTGCTTTTATGAGGACTGATTCCTCGGACACTCAGACCACCCACACACTATATGCTATTACCCTTCCCATTCTACAGATGGGAAAACTGAGGCGCAGCAGTGAAGTGCCTGTCCAAGGTCACGGAGGTCATAGGCAACGAGCTGGGATTTGAACCCTGGCATTTGGCACTGGAGCCTGTGTCCTTGAACCTCGACAGTCTACTGTCTCTGCTTGCAGCCATCTCTGTCTCAGCCAGTATCCCTGCCACCCTAGTATTTCTCTTGGAGAAGATAGCATCGTCTTTTCTTCTCCACTTGCCCAGCCCTCACCGCAGACTCCTACCCTGATGCTGCCATCTGGGTTCCCTGGCTGGAGGGGGAGGGTGGCAGGTGGGAGGCACAGACCCCACTTGGGCACAGTCCTTGGGCCCTGGGGAGGCGAGTGGGGTTGAGGAAGGCTGGGTCTGGTATGAGCCCTCCCAGACCCACCACAGCAGCCCCACCCTCCAGCCCAGGGTGGAAGGATAAGCATAAACTGAAAAGAAAAATTTCCCTAAAGCAAAAAACTTCTCTCTCTCTTTTTAGAGCATTTGGTTTAGGAAACTTATCATTGTAAATTATCTCTCCGTCCCTTTGAGATGTACATAAATACCTTTTTAAAGGCTGAATAAGGTTCCTGGCAGTTTCACAACCCAGGGACATTTTCTTAAGGGTGTGGGAGCCATCTCTTTGAAATGCAGGCATCAGGGAAGACGCCTCCTAGCTCTGTGGCAATCAGTGAACACTGATGACCACCCCAACTAGCAGGCGGAATGAGGATGGACTAGGGTGACAAACAGTGCTGTGGAGCCCTCTTGCTGGAGGACAGGTGTGCAGCGGGGTATGTGTGCTGCCTGCCTGGGGCGAGCTTTCTGTCTGTGCAGTGTCTTCAGCAGACTGCTTGTGACGTGCACGTGGGTCTGTTTAATGCACATTCAGGAACAGAACTGTTTCCTTTTTCTACCTTTGTGCATGGGATTCTCTGGGTTGGCAGAGGTCTTATCTGTATTTCCCCAACAAGGGCCACAGCCGTGGCTCTGCCCGGGAGCCCCGCTTACCGTGGGAGGCGGGGAGCCTCTTCCGATGAGTGGCACGTTCTCGTAGCGTGGGTTCCCACCAAACAGCACCGCCTGGTTCCTAGGGGTGGAGAGGGAGCTCATGAGGGGAAAGCAAGGGGTGGGAGCGGTGTGCAGATTCCTACAGGAGGGTACCAGGGGGGTGTGCATATGGGAGTGGGCGTGGAAACAGACCATGGACAGAGTGGAGGGAGTGTGGGCAGGAAGAGAGGGGAAGGAGCTCTCCAGGAGGCCCAGGGAGAAGCAGCAGATGGGGTGACAGGGGCCGGGAGCAGTGTGGCCTGGAGAAATGCAGCTCTCAGCCCTAGGATCCCCCATGGGCTTGAGGCAAAGGGCATCTGCAGTGGGCTCTTCCTCCAGGACACATGGGTGTGCCGGGGTGACCAGATGCACCAGGCATCCCACGGCTGCCGGGGCGCCCAGGCTGGCCTCTGATGCCTTCATCCCCACCCGGCTCTCTGGACCCAAGCATGTTATCCACAGATCCAGCCCGGATATGTGGGGGAGGTGCAAGGGGAGGCCCGGGGGGGCCCGGCCGTACATGTACTCTGAGACGGGGGCATTGGAGATGGTCTGGGCGGGGGGCTGCAGGCTGGTCTGGCTGCCCAGGCCGCTGCTGTAGCTGCAGAAGCTGCGAAGCTGCCCCCGAGGAGGGTTGTGGGCGGCGATGCGGCGGGCCTGGGGGTTGAAGGGGTCATCATCATCGATGTCATCGTAGTCTCTGTCCCTAGAACATGTAGGATACAGCCAGCCATGAGGTGCAACGGAGACTCCGAGGTAGTGGGCTCCTGGCCTGCTTCCCAATCTTTCCTCCCAGGACTCTCTCTCTGGCCACAAGTGTCTCCTTGAGGTTCTTCTAAAAGTGGTCCTCAGCCCTGCCTCACACAGATCACTCTGCCCAGTTCCCAACTTCACGTCCACCTCCTCCAGGCAGCCTACCATGCTGACCGCGTGCACACTGGCCCTCCCTACCCTGCTTCCTCTTGTCTGATTTACTCTCAAGGTGCTGAAACACCATCTTGTCTCTGTCCCTCTACCTGAGACTGCACCTTCCCTGACAACAACGCTACAATCCATCCTTCCTGGCATTCCAGGACACCCCTCCCAGCACCGGAAGCTCTCCTCGTCATCTCACACCACAAAGTCCTGTGGAGAAAGAGAGGACAAGCAAGGGATGCCAGGATGTGGCATCAGGGCTGTCACCATCCTCAGCCCCGCTCTTGCCCTGGGCCCCCCCAAAGCTCTTGTTGGGGTCCTGACTGTCTGGACTCTCAGTGAAGCTTCTGAAGAAATCCAGCCAGCCAGCTGGGGCTGAATGCCTGGGCCCCCTGCTGCCCTTGTCCATTCCAGGTTATCAGCTCTCGGCTCAGTCACAGAGCAGAGCCCTCTACGTGCTCCCCCAGGCAGCTCCCCCGCCCACCAGGCAGCCCACCTGGTGGTAAGGTGCTTCCAGGCCCGCGGCCCCGCGCAGATCACAGTGGAGAAGGCCAGGGCGGCCAGGAGGGAGAAGAGGCCGAGATAGAGCAAGCCCTCGATGCCGTCATAGCAGATGCCAGCGAGGGAGTCCAGGTAGTCCTGGAGGAGGAGGGACGCACAGCTGGGGAGGAGTGGGGACACAGCCTGGGGTCTGAGCTTGTCTCTAGAAGGCCCTCCCCCAGCCTGGACCTGGGATCTCCTTTCCTTCCTCATCCTGAGCACCTTGTACAGCCATTAAAGGTCCACGCTCCAGGGCCCAACACAATGGGGCATTTGGGTTCACTCTACAAGCATTTGCTAAACATCTTCTGTATGTCAGGCACAGGAGGGTCGGTCCTGAATAAGACAGACAAGGCTGCGGGGCCGGGGAGCCAGAAGACGGGGGGCATTTAATCTGAGGCCAGGATGGCAAGAAGGAGCAGAGTGCGCCTTGAGCAGGTGAGGCAAAGGGGACAAATTGGCTTGTTCGGGCAAGAGGAAAAAGGCCAGCAGGAGACAGGGTTGGGTGGTGCCAGGTCACGCTGGGCCTTGCAGGGCAGGTGAGGAGTTTGTGTTTCATCATAAGGTGACAGGAAGCCATTGGAGGGTCTGGGGACAGAAGGGATGTGATCCAATGAGTTTTTTAAAAAGACTGCTCTGCCTGCTTATACGAAACGTCACGGGTGGTAAGGGGGCGAGAGAAAGGGAAGGTGAGGAGGCACGGCTGTCACCAGGGGAGCAGGATGGTGCTTGGACCATGGCGGAAGCTGTGGAGGGAGAGAGAAGAGGATGGATGCAGGATACGTCTGCGAGTATAGTTGCCAAGGCTTGCTGAGGGATTGGATGTGGAGGGGGAGAGCGAGGACACAAGGGCGAGTCCCATGTTCTCAGCTCTGAAGTCAGATTGCCAGGGTCCAAACCCAAGCCCTTGACTGGCCAGCTCTGGAATCTTCAGTAAGCTACTTTATAGCTACATGGATCGATACATATACACATCTATCTATCTATCTATATTTATCCACACGCATATACAGTTTCCTCATCTACAAGATCTCCCACGAAATAACATGTATTTCATAGTATAGTGTGAAGACTAAATGACATACGGGGTATAACGTGCACAGATCAAGGCTGAGCACAGATCCCAGGACTCACTCAACGGCAGCCATGACCATTATCAGGACCATTCGCTCTAAACCACATGGGATGTGAAGCTGTCCACACACTGGCTTACTGCTTTGGGGGAGGGGAGCTCACATACTCCCAGTGTGTTCCCTGCATTAGGGTCTGATGGTTCAAATTCCTGGAGACATGACCCTGGCAATGAGATTGGGATGTGTACATGCAACCTGGGGAGACGGAGGGGTTGACCAGATGGCCAGGAGTCGGAACAATGGGGAACAGCCTCCTCATCTAGCTCAGGGTCCCCCAGTGTTCTAGAGGCAACCTGGTCCCATCCTCCCACCCCTGCCCCTGGGATCTTTCACTGAGTCTCCCCATCTCAGCTACTGGAGAGAATCAAGGAGCCAGGTACCTCTCCCACCTTCCCCTGTCCAGCTTCTGCCCCGTTCCCCCGGCCTGAAGGGGCTCGAGGCAGTCACTCTCCTGGCCTCTACTGGCTTCTCTCTGGGACAACGTGGCCACTGGGGTTCCCCCAACCCCCGATCGCCCCCAGGGCCACCCCAGCACCTTGTGCAGCCCTCGGCAATCCAACATGGCCGTCAGCTGGTGAAGGCTGGACTCTGATGAGTTCAGCAGGAGCTGGATTCCGAGCAGATCTTTCTGGAAGCAGGAAGAAAGAAACAGGCAAACATGTGGACAGACAGAGAGGCACAGAATGAGTGGAGGGGGGAGGGCTTGTGGACAAAGCCACAAACAGTGGCTTTTGCAAAGAGGCCTGGCGGGCGGGGGTGGGGGAAAGCTCTGCACAGCCTGGCTGTCCGAAGCTCTGGCCCTGGGGCGCCCCCTCTTCTAGCACAGACACTGTGGCAGACAGCCTTACCTCTGCCGTGGGGAAGAGAGGCACCGCAAACTGCAGCAGTCCCACGACCTGGATCTGCATGGTGGTCAGCGAGCGCTGGAAGATGGTCAGGGCCTGGGCCAGGAGAGACCGCAGCCCTGCTGCGAGGGTCCATTTCCCAGGAGCCCCCACAGCCCCGAGGGCCTGTTCCCCTGCAGCCCCTCCCCTTGGCTGTGGCTGCGGTCACACCCGTTATCATGGCCCTTCCTGCTTGCAGGAAGTCTTCCCTCATCCCTCAGGCTTCTCGAGAGTCCTCTTGCTTCTTGCTACTCAGTGTGGTCCTCAGACCAGCAGCATTGGCCTTGCCTGGGAGCTTGTGAGAAATGCAGAATCTTGGGCCCCACCCCAGACCTCCTGCGCAGCATCTGCATGTTAACCAGCTCCCTGGGGGACAGGCATACATGTTGGTGTGTGAGAAACACTGATCTAGAAGATGCTAAGAGCACTGGCCCTTCAGAGGACCACAGAGAAGCAAAGAGCACCCAGCCACCTTCAGCTTACTGGTCAGTGCTGGGGCTTGGGGTCAGAGGGAGCGAGCTGACCCAGGGGTCTGGGGGCAGGGTGAAGGCTGGGCTGGCTGGGCCGTACCTGCTGGAAGGGGCTGCTTAGGCTCTGACTGCAATACAGGTAGTAACGGGTCACCTCTGCAAGGCAAAGACACTGGCATCAGGCAGGAGCTCACAAGTGACCAGGACGTGATCCATCCTCAGGGGCCAAGCCAGTCCCCAACCTCCCAAAGGAACTGGCTTCTAAGAAATGGCCCAGAGGTCCCACTGGACCTGAAGTGTAGGTGTGGGTGTGAGAAGTGCTGGGGAGGGATTGGATGACTCTGGGGCTGAAAGAGGTTAAGCAGAGGCACAGACTGGCTGTCCGCGGGCTTGGCCTGAGCAGCCAGAGCGGCTCTGACAGCAGAGGCCGGAGAGCTCATTACCTGTGCGGATCTGACCCTCCGTGATGTTCAGGATGAAGGTGTCAGGAGCCACGCAGAAGTCACTGGTGGCCTGAACCAGGGAAAGAGGAGAGGGGTGGAGGGAAGTCACGATACCAGGGCCCTGGGAGGAGCCAGACGCCCTCGACCCCAGCCACTTGGACCCCTTAGCTCAGTCCCGGGTGGGCAAGAAGAGTCAGGAGCCAGCCTCCCTGGATTCGAGTCCTGGCTCTGCAACTTTGGCCAAGTGACTCATCGTCTGTGTGTCAGTTGCCTCTGCTATAACATGGGGAGAAACACGCTATCCATCTTATGAATTTATCGATGTACAGCACTCAGAAAGGCGATGGGCAAAGAGCAGGCACCAGGTCCTATTTCTCATCTCTGAATGCCTCTTCTGGGACGACCTCCGGGCCGGGAGCCTGGGCCAGGGGGAGCCGCAGGGCGTGGCTCGCAGACGGATGCACACCATGGCCTCCTCTGCTCACCTCTACTTGATTTTACTTGCTATTTGTCTTGCTGTTATCACGTCCCACACGCTCTGAGGGTGTAACTCTATGAAGCCTCCCCCAGACTCTCTTTCTAAAGAATTATGTTGGCGCTGAATCCATCTTTGAGCCTTTGGGTGCAGGTCCTGCTCACGATGAGATGGGGGACCAGGAAGAGCAGGGGGCTGGGAGTAGAGGACCCAGGCCCGGGGCTCTGCCACTGACCAGCTGGGGGACCTGGACCCTGCAGCATGGCCTGGTTGGGTGACCACCAAGGGCCCACGGGGCTGAGTGGGAGCAGGTCCAGGCCCTGGAAGAGACGGCAGCCAGGATGCCATGCTCAGAGCCAGGCCCTCCCCAGATCCGGCGGGCGGGTGCAGTGGGACGCTGGGTAAGGGGGGGCCTCCACCTTTCAGAGCAATCGGGGTAAGCTCTGGTCCTCTGGCCCACTCCTCGGGGCTGCCCCTGCTCCAGTGCACGCTCCCGAGCAGAGGACCCCTCCCCATGGCCCTGAACTGCCAGGGCCCTGTTCTCCTTCAGGAGTGGGTGCCTCAGGGGTCCCCAGCGGAACTTCACTCACTCATTCATTGAGTTGATAAATATTTACTGAGCACTTACGAGGTGCCATGCACTGTTCTAGGCACAGGATATAGTGGCAAGCTGTGCTGTGGCACTTATGGTCTAGAAAACATGCGTGTGTACACGTGGGGGACTGGGGAATAAAATGCCCCTCTAGATACAGAGCTACCACAGAGCCGTTTCCACACAGGCACACGCTCATACATACACACACACTCACACGACCACGTGCTCAGGACCCTGGGAGAATTGCTCTGTACACAGACCACTAACACACATCATCAGCCAGACTGGTCTATTGCTATAAATCAGAGCCACGACACCAGGGGGCCTGGGGGTACGATCACCTCCCTCACTGGAGTGGCAGGGTGGGGAGGCCAGGCCCTGGTGGGGGATGGGGAGGCCTGCGGGAAAATAAAGAGCGAGGCCGCCATCTTGGTCTGGGTCACCCCCAGAAGTTTGGGATCCAAAGAGGGTCAGGAGGCCCCCATCATAGGCCCCACCAGGGATGTGGCCTCCCACCCTCTCCTTCCCCCTCAGGCCAGCCCTGCTCTTCAGTTCCTGCACTGAGGATTCAACTTTCTTCTCAATGAAGACTAGGGCCTGTATGTGCACGTGCGCCCCCGTGTGCATGACATGCAACGGGGGTGAGGATGAGGGGGAGGGAGGGGACACTGAGCACAGCTGGGGCAGGTGGAGAAGCCGCCCAGAGCCCAGACCACTGAGAGCAGAGGTGATGGTCCCTCACCTAATGATAATAAATGTGGGGTACAACAATGATGGCTACTGTTTATGCAACATTTACCATAGGCCTCCCACAGATTAACCAACTCACCTCATCCCACCAACAACCCAGTGAGGGAGGGCTATTATTCTCCCCATTGTACACACGAGGAAACTGAGGCCTGCAGAACCTCAGTAACTTTCCCAGGGGTCCACTCCTGGGCAAGGGAGCGGGTGGGGGCGTGGAAAGTGGCCCCAGACAAGAGGTTCAGAGGCCACGCTCCTGCTCCCCTACCCAACTCAGTGAGGTGGGCCTGCCATCCCTCGGTGGCTGGACTCGCAGGGAGCCCTCAGCTCTGCTCCGTCTATGGTGCTCTGTGGCCACAGCACTGGATAACCCTTCCCTCCCCGCTCTCCCAAACCTACTGTCGCCTCCTTCTTGGGCGTCTTCTCTCCCCTCTGCCCTGAACCCCTCGCCCTCTGCCTTACGCTCCTGACCACTGGTGGTGTGTGGGGGGCGGTCAAGCAGGGAGGCAGCGGCCGGGGTCACAGGAGGCTCAGAGCGGGGCCCACAGCCCAGAGCTCAGCTCCCCACATTCCCATTCGGAGCAGATTCTCAGGGGCAGGGCTCCTTCCTCATGGAGGTCCTTTTAGGGGGACAGGGGAGGTGGGGGGAGGGCCTGCAGGGTCAGTCCTCTGGCCCCACAGCTCTCAAAAAAAACAAAAAAAATCAGGCCTCGGAGAGCAGGGCAGCGAGGCCACACAGAAGCTGCCCACAATAGCCTTCGCCGGCACCTCTCTCCCCTCCCGGCTCCTCCTCACTCCGCTTCCTATTAAAATGCAGCAGCGTCTCTGGCCCCATCAAAGGCCCCTTCACACTCTGGCTCTCACACAAGGGCCTGACTGAGCAGAGCAGGGAATGGCCTTTCTCTGCAGCTCCCTCGCATTCCAGGGCACCCAGCTGGGAGACTAAAGCGCCTCCGGTTTCCTTGAACAGAGGCCTGGGGAGAGGGAGAGGCCCCCACTGGGAAGGAGCTGTCTCCCAAAGGGCTGCTCCCGGTGGCAAGCTGGAAGCCTCCCCTGCTTCCAGAAGGCAGAGGCCGCCTGGGGCAGGCCGGCCAGGAGAGCTCGCCATGTGCGAGTTTCTATGTGCTTTCACTTGTCCCCAGAGGAGGGGCTGTCAGCCAGACAGCTGTGCGTGCTGCTCCGGCCAGCAGCCACTCCCCTGGACTATGTACAGCACTCCGGGCTCCTGATGACATCAGGATGCTTTGGAGCATGACCTGGGCCCTCCGACCCTCCCCTTCTGTGTTTCTGGAGGGGCCCCAGGCTCATACTTGTCCAGTTCTCTCTCCTGCCCAAATTGGACACTGCATGGTACAAGGGGAGGAAAGAAAAGAGGAGATGCCCACCTCCTCTCCCTTCCGGAGGGGCCCTGCCAAAAGCTGCTACGATCCAAGCAGCACCAGGGGCCAATCATTCTGTGGGCATCATGGAAGCAAACTGCCCAAGGCCAGAGCTACAGGCCGCCAGCCCCCAAGGCGCCGGGCAAGGCATGAGTTTGGGTAGAGGGCTTCCAGTACGAGCCTCATTCTTCTATCCCCAGGTAGCGAGGACAGCACAGATGCAGGTCACAAAGTTAGTCTGTGTGCTTGAATCAGCTCGGGGTTCCTTGCAATCCCTCGTAAATCCTGTCCCCTCTACGACATACACACACACACAGAACATGCACCTCCACCGTATTGACTCACATGGGGCTGCAATGATGTGCCTACACGTCTTTCTCCAGCAGGCTGTGGCTGCGTCAGGAGCAAACATCATGTCCCCCTGGTTTTTGCATCCTAGGCACCGGGCACCATTGTTAAGTGCCAGAGTCAAACGTCAGCTGAATGAATGAATGACTTGTGCACACAGTTTAACTTGAGTGTTAGGTCTATTAAAGAGAAAACTCCTTCAGAGGAAGCTCCCCTGACCTTGTACTTTTTTGCTTTTGTTTTTTTTTTTAAACATTTGGAGGCACCACATCCAGAAACATACACCATTGTGTTTAGACTGTGTGTGAGTCCAAGGACAATGGGACGGAAGGCAAGCTAAAGGCCACATTCCACATTGCCAGTGCCCTGGGAAGCTGGCCAAGGAGGCTGCTTCTGAAGCTGGAGGGCTCCTCCAGCCTGAGGTCCAGACCCTGCCCATCCCCCCCAGATCTGGTCAGTTCTTCACACCCAAAGAGAAGTCACTTGGTCATCTGTGCACGTCCTTACAAGCAGGGGCTGGGGATGGGTGGGGAAAGGGATTGGGCATCAGGCGTCCTATCTTGGCTCTGTCCCTAAATACCTTGTGATCATGGGCAACTATCTCTGGGCCCGTGTCCCCATCTGCAGGGCGAGGGGGCTGGTACAGATAACCCAAGCCCCTTCAGTGCTGAGATTCTGGGATCAGATCAGGAACCGAGACCGGAAGCTGGTCCTGCCCTGGGGACTCTGGATAGCACACATCAGCCTACCAGCAGACAGTTGGTCCTGGTCAGTGCCCCCACTACCCCTACACTGCCCCCCCCCAACTCACCACTGCTGTAGCGGTGTCAGCAGCCAGGGACGTCCAGCTGAGGAGCAGGGCCAGCACCCCACAGCACAGCATCCTAGGAGAGAGGCAGCCACCAGTGGGATCCAGGCAAAGGCTGGCAGGCAGGGGATGCTGTGATGGCTGGCACCCCACCAACCTTTAGCGCCCTTCCTCTCAGCCTCCTGCAGTGGCCCGAAGGCAGCCTCAGTCCCTGCCCTGACATCGGCCATTCTGACTGCTGGGAGAAGGGTGGAACCCACTGCCTAGAGCCAGGTCCTGGGCTGTGAGGGCGCCGGCTAAGGAGGAGGTGCTGGTTAGAATGCAAGAGGCCATAACGCTCGGCCGCATTTCTTCAGCTGCTCAACAGTCGGGCCCAGGAGGGAGGGGACACCTAGAGCAAAGCCCTGTCCTTGCTTGGTGTCCAGATGGCAAGTTGGTGGTTGCTGTACCCCCTTAGCCGGGTGCTGAAGAGGGGGTGGAAGGCGGCTTCAGGCTGTTGATCCCACCACATCCTCCAAGCCTGACCGGGCCCTCGTCTCTCTCTGCCGGTGGCACTGTCACCCAACATGCTTGCCCAGTTCTTTGTCCCAGGCCCCTAAGCAGGGCTACTCACAAGGCCAGGAGACACCTGGAGCGCTTGGCCAGCCCCAGGCAGGCGATGAAGCAGAGGACCAGGTCCAGGATGAAGAGGAGGAGGTAGGAGAGCCACCTGGAAGGAGGGGAAGGACGGTCAGGGGGAGCAGGGCAGAACTCCCCATCTGGGGTCTACCCGGGGGTCTGAACAGCGACCCCCAGGCTCTCTAGACCCTTCGTTACAGCAAACTGCCCAGAGCCAGCAGCTAAGCAGACTAGATGCGGGTGCAACCCTGCCCTGGACAGGAAGAACCCAGTGTGCACGGGTGCACAGGCTCTTCAGGGGCCCGGGGGCTGCACCCTTTTTCATCCTGGACAAAGGAGTCAGCTCCCGGGCTCCTGGCTGGGTGTCTAAACCAGTGCCGTCTGCTAGAACTTTCTGCAGTGATGGGAACATTCTATCTCTGCGCTCTCCACTCCATCTGTCACTTCCTATGTGGCGACAAAGAACTTGAAATGTGGCCTGTGCAAATGAGGCAATGGCTTTCTAACTTTATTTAATTTGGATTAGTCTAAATTTCAGTAGCCACATGTGGCTAATGGCTACACAGTGGACGCAGCAGGTCTGTGTTCTCTCTCTGCAGCCTTCTCCCACGGGCATCTCTTTAAACCCTGGTTCCCACTGCTTCTAGAACTCTCACACAGCCTCAGAGCAGGCAAACCCTGACATTTATAGCCACAGATCTAAGAGAGCCCCTAGGACGCCCACTGCTTTGATGAACGGTCGGCCTGGCCCCCTGCCCCCGGCCTCCTCTGGCCCTCCTGGCTGTCTGGAACCCCCCACTGTGGACGTCTAGGTTCGTTTCCACCAACTTTTGTGCCAGGCGCTGAGCTTAGGGCGAAGGATGTGCAGGAGTGGGCTCGGTCCCCAGACCATCAGGAGCTGGAGGTGGGGCAGGGACCCCCAGGTCAGGACATCCTGGGGCACCTCCAGGCCTCCTGGACCCTCACTCCTCTGGCATCTTTGTCCCCCCGGCCTGAGCGGATGGGGAAAGGTTGTCACACACCAGCTGGAGACCTTGGCTGGTTGCTTCACCCCTCTGAGCCTCAGTTTCCAAACCTGTAAAGGAAGCCGGAACCCTCCTCGCACAGGGCAGGCTGAGGATTAAGTGCCCGCCAAATGCAAAGGGTCCCAGGCGAGGCAGGGAGGGATTCCCAAGACCCCACTTTCCTCCGTCTCCAAAGCACCAACTCAAGAACCCGGAGCGCCTGAAGCCCAGGGCGCGGAGAAGATCCCAAGCAGAGTGCCCTCGTGCCTCCCCTTCCAAACAGGACCCCAAGGCGGTCCTCACAACTCAGTGCCAGCCTCACCTGGCAGCCGCCCCACTTGCCCTGCGCTGGGGGACGGGTCTAGCAGCGGGGGCTGGTGGACAGAGGAGGCCGGGCGCAGGGAGGAGGGCCTTCTCCTAGTCCCCAAAGAGGATAGTCTTATAATCATTATTTCTTTCGTAAGAAAGAATGTAAGAGCCAAATAAATTCGTTGACTTCCTCCCCTCCAGCAATGGTTTTCTGCTTCACTGACACCATAAGGAGGGTAAGTTCGAGTTTTGAGGGTGGGAGGGGTGTGGGGTGGGGCTGGAAGAAAGTGACACAGAGGCTCCAAGGGGGAGGGAGCACGCTGGAGGCCCCCTGGCAGCCAAGTGAGGTTCTTTCCGCCTTTGTGAATGGAGGTTTAATGCCCCAAAAGGGGCCTTACTAAACCCTCAGACTCCCTGCATTGGGTGGGGGCCGGCTGCCCTGGGGGGTCCGAGGAATGGAGCTGGGGGCTCTGGGAAAGTGCAGAGCCTGCCCGCCATTAGGATGAGGCCAGCAAGGAGCCAGTTTTCTTAGAATCAGAGTCAGAGCTGGAAGGAAGCCTAGGGACCATCGAGTATTAGGATCCATTCTACAGACTGGAAAACCAAGGCCCGTGGGAAGAAAGCCTGGCCCACGAACTCCAGGTTCTCCCCCATCTTTGACCCTTCCTACAAGAGACAAAGCCAGCCACCAGGCACCTCTCAGAATCCCGGTTTCCTGTTTCAAGCCTAAAGGTTCTTGTTACCTCGCTCCCCTCCTCTCTACACGTTGGCAGGAAATCAAGTTACGATTGCTTCTCACTCACTCCCCAGATGGTGTTCCAATGGGCTGCTCTGTATCCACGCCTCATGTTGTAAGGGGTTCCTGGAAACAGCTCTGTGAGGCAGATGTGTTTTCCCGGAGGACCCCGGCCATGACCCGGCGATGGATTTCTAACCAAGAACTTGGCTCTCGCAAGAGCCTCTCCGGGCCTTCCTCCCACCCATAGCTCCTCCCATATCTGCCTCCACTGAAGTGCTCAGTGACATCGCTGACAAGCTTCTCAACGAGGGTAGTTGTCTGGCTTTTTATTGCCTCCAGTACTTAGCTAGGCCTTGTATAAAAATGCTGAAAAATATTTCTTCTTGCTTAGTTGGGTGGCTATGCTCTAGAGCTATCCAGAAAGCAAAGATGGGGAGGCTGTCCAGAGCAGACCAAGGCCGGTTGGCTCAATGACAAAGGCTTGTCGTAGGGCAGCTCAGGGGAGACGGAGCGAACACCACCCGAAGAGGAGGGGAAGGGACAGAACATCACAATCCTCAGGAGCCACAGGTGCCATCCCTGGACTAGACCTTTTCTGCCTCGACCTGAACAAGGGGTGGGAGTTGGGGATGGGGGTCCTAAACGACCCCCTCAATCACGCACACTGAAATAGCTGCTGCAGTTGTCACCACCGTTCCCCCACTTTAATGAAACCACCTTAAAAATAAGCCCTCCTGATATATACATTCTGACATTTCATCATCATCGTTATCAAAATGCCCACATTAGGCCCTTAAGTGTGGCCCACAGTAGGCCCATTAGGCCCAATACAATCCTACGCTAGGTCTGCTCAGTGATAATGGCAGGGTCAAAATGGACCCCCACTTTCTACCTCCTCTGACCACCCCATGGCAAAAAGATTTCAAAGGCTCAGGCAATGAGTGCCCTCACGTCACAGGACTAATCGATGTCACTGGCTTGGGTCACAGGTCACGGCCAGTCCTTAGAGCTGGCAATTTCTTTCTGTCACTTGGGAGAAAGGCACTTTTGCAAGTGAGCATCCATCTGGTGGGAAGTTGACCAAGGTCCCTTTCAATCCAGAGCATCTGTGATATCCTGGCAATGCAGGGGCCGGACGGGCTGGGAAGGGGAGGGACCTCATGAGCCTCCCCTCGTCAGGGCCCTGCCATCTCCTACCCCAAGGAAGGGGAGAGCCAAGGATGGGGAAGTCTCTGGCCAGAGGCCACCAGGAGCATTTTCTCTAGACTCAGTATTAGTTCATTTTCTCATAAAGAGGAAATGAATCCATAAAACCAGAGTAGATTGCGCAATAGTGGCTAAAGGCTCTGACCTTTGCCAATGGCTTGAAGAGGAAGCAACAAATTGGGGGGCAGGAGGGTCCAAAGAGCTGATACCTGTGCTTCAGGACGCATGTGTCCACCCCACCCTAGTGCCTCCTCCGTGCTGGGTGCTGGGCCCTGGGTGCACAATGACACACACTTCATGAGTTCCTATCGCCCTTCAGCTGGGAGGTACCCAAAGCCGCGGCTGCTGCCTCCCTCCTTGGCTCAACCCAGAGTGACCTTCACTAGACCTTGAACATGGAGGGAGGACAGTCAGTCCCTGGTCAGCTGACCTGTGTCCAGAGCCTTCACCTGGGATGGGGTTTGGGGAATGGGGAGGCAGGAGAAAGTGAAGCTGGGTACCTGAGGGTTACTGTAAATATTCAACAAGAACATAGTTACCCTTGACCTTGTTCCCAACACAGACACAAATGAAAAGAAGTTAAATCTTATTAATTTGCTGTTTTCTTGTTTAACCTGAGGGGTGACTCAAGGGCCACAAGGATTTATGAGCTTGTTTTGTAGAAGAAAAAGGATGCCTTCAAGGAAGTTATGATCGCCAGAGAACCAGCCCCCAGCTGCCATTGATGCCCAGAAGTCTGAATGCCCAAGGACTTATCTGGAGTGAAAGAAACACAGACTTCCTCTTTGTTTCTCCAAAACTCCTCCTCCCAAGCCCCTTAGCTCTGTAAAGACCCACTGCTTTCTTCTTTGTTAAGGCGGATTTGAGAGAACCTATCCTTCCGCCTTCTCATCTTGGCCAGTTCGAATAAACCTTTCTCCATCTCCAAGCACCATGTCTCAGAGATGGGCTTACTGTGCCGGGGCACAGTAACTTGAATTTGAGATTAAGAGGTCTGGTATCAGAAGTAAACAGGACTCCAGAGGTTAGATGACATTAGCATGAGTTTGCATATCTGACTAGGGCCAAGGTGGGGCAGTACCCCATGGCCCCCATCATTCCAGCTCGACATAAGTGAGGCTGGGGGCATCTCTGGGCTTGCTAAGAAGTTGCCATCAGGGGAGGCTCTGTGCAAAGAAGCCACTGTCTCCCCTCTCTCCTGCACCCTGTGGCCCATAACCCCTGGCAAGCGAGGAACCCATAAACACTTGTACTTCACCAAGCACCAGTCACGGAGAATACTGGTCCCGGAGAAGGCCCATGCTGTGTGCTGGGAGGCCAGGTCCAGCCTCCGGTGCTGGGATGTTGGCACATCACTGCCCCTCTCTGGGCCTCGTGCCTGCCTGTATAAGGAGGCTGTTCTGTGTGCCCCCCACTCAGCCCCTACAAGCTCTCATGTTCTCTAATTTCAGTTAATGGCTTATTAAGACCTCGGTGGCACTTCCCCACCCGGACCCTAAGACGCAGGCTTGGATGAAGAAGCTGGTGCAGCCCCAGCGCCTCTCCCTCTGCCCTCACGGCCCTCACCTGTAGTACTCCACGTAGCCAGTCTGGTCGGACAGCTTGGTCAGCTCGGCCGTGACCTCTCCCCACTCGGGCAACCCTGAGAGCTGGCCGAGGATGTTGCCCGCCATCTGCTGCATGAACTTCAGTGTCTGGATGTAATCGCCCCGGGCGGCAAAGATCTCACTGAGCCGGGCCAGGTGCTGCTCTAGTTCCACCTTCATCTTCTGGGTGGTTCCCGACACCTGGGGAGGAGAGTTGTGAGTCTGGCCCTCAGCTGGGAGGAAGGCAGCGAGGTAAATCCCCTGACTCTGACTCTGGAGGGCAAGGTCTGCAAGGAGCAGAAGACGGCTGCTTGGGGGGCCGGGCCGGTGGTGTAGCAGTTAAGTTTGTGCACTCCGCTTCGGTGGCGTGGGGTTCACCGGTTCGGATCCCGGGTGTGGACCTATGCACCACTTATCAAGCCATGCTGTGGTAGGCATCCCACATATAAAATAGAGGAAGATGGGCACGGATGTTAGGTCAGGACCAATCTTCACCAAAAAAGAGAAGGGCCGGCTCCGTGGTCGAGTGGTTAAGTTTGTGTGCTCGGCTGCAGCGGCCCAGGGTTCAGATCCTGGGCGCGGACATGGCACCACTCATCAGGCTACTTTGAGGCGGTGTCCCACTTCCCACAACTAGACGGACATGCAACTAAGATACACAACAGTGTACGGGGGGGTTGGGGGAGATAAAGCAGAAAAAAAAAAAAAAAGACAACGATGGCTGCTCGGGCTAGAATGAATGCACCATGCCTGCTGCCCCAGCCCTGAAGAGCTCACGAGGCTGCCGCCCAGAGGGAGGGTGGAAGACAGAGGCCCCACTCCCCACCCAGCCCTCATGTCCCTCCATCCAGGGGGCAGGCCCCCATCAGAGCCTTAACCAGGGCCTCAGCTCCAAGATCCAACGCCTTAGTACAAAGAGAGACCCAGATGGGGAAACAAGAGAATCCATTTTTGTTCCTTGCAGATTCTCTTAAAACTTTAAACACTCTGGATTATGAACTCTTTTCCAGAGTGAGGAATAAAATGTTGAAACCGAACTGTTCCTCTGTTGCTACCTGACCTTTTTGTTCCCACACTGGGGTTTCTAAATGCCTCCCAAGAGAAAGGCTTTGCTGTCCTGAACCGGAGCGAAGGCAGAACAATGGAACTTTGAAATAACAGACAGACCCGATCCTGCCTGCGAGGAGCCTGCACATGTGACGGGAGCAGGAAATCGGCGCCTTCTTGGTGCGCTCATGCTCTCCCTGGACGTCTGTCCTGCCAGGTGGATGGACAGGCTTCTGTCCCTTGGCTGGGCCTTAAGGGCCTGGAGTTGAGTGGACCCTGAAGGAAGCAACTTTCTATTCAAAGGTAGAGAAGGAAGGACGATGGCAGTGACTGTCCTTGGCTTTCAAACAAGGAGCACCAGTAGAGCTCATATCGGAAACGTGCTTCCGAACAGCCCAGATGCGGGGTTCCGGCAGGGTCCAGGGACCCCAAGCACGTCCCTCTGAAGGCGAAGCCGGCTCTGAGCCTGCGTGCTGGCGGTGAGGGGAAGAAGGGCTTTGTTGTTCTGATGCTGTCACGTTAAACCAACGCGCACGGCTGGCTGGAGGGGGGAGTGTGTGCTAATCCTCCTCTGGGCAGCCTGCAGCTCCCACAGGGCTAGAAGGAAGATAAAAATGACACAGAACAAGGGCCCGACCTTCCCACAGCCAGACTTCCCTGCCTCGGGGACCTGACGGCAACTCTGCGGCCTTTCACATGTGCACTATACTGCGAGTTCCTGGTTCCAGAAGAGAGAATAGCCCTCTTTGTTCCAGTTTCTGGCTTGTTCCTGGTGCTTACGAGCTGGTTAAGCACTATGAGACACCACTGTGCAGAGATGGTCTACACCCTACAGATTCGGCAGCTTGTAGTTTCCCACGGGGGGTGGGGTTGGGGGGAGAACGGGTGACATGTAGAAGTCAATTCAGTAACTAAACATTGCCCTAATAAACTTCCCTTTTCAGTTCCCTAAGATCAACGTACAAGTGCTTTGTCGCCAGCGACCCAAAAGGCTCTATTATTAAATGCTAACATTAGGAGCAAACTCTGTTCCACGTGATATTTTCATATTCCTCTATCAGAATAAGCAACTTTAGCGCAAAGGCTGTTGAAAATGATCTGTGACTTTTTCTCTGTAAGACCACTTTTCCTCCTTCCATAGCTCTACATTTTTAACTTCTCTATTTCTTAAATCCCTCCTTGAAAAAAACCAAAAGCCAGTAAACATCTGCCGGGCCCTCTTTCCTCCTGATGTCTTCCCATAGCAAACAATACAAAACAAAAAAATAAAAATCACAATGTTGACCTACTTACAGCCCCATTTCCCGCTCCACCCCCAGGCCTTTGAGGTTCTGTACCCAGAGCTCCCCTCAGGGAGACAGAGACAGGACGCTCCAGAGAGGGAACAGGGCTCAGGGCTCGCTCTGTGCACAAGAGGGACAGCTCAGCTCCCCAGGCTGGGGTGGGGTGAGGGGCGCGCTGGCAGGTGGAGGAAGCTGTCATCCCGAGGATGAGGCCTGGGTGCTCCAGGTGTGGTTTCTGCACCAGCAGCATCAGCACATCAGCTGGGAACTCATTAGAAATGCAAATTCTCAGCCCAGCCAAGACCGACAGGATCAGAAACTCAGGGCTGGGGCCCAGGACTCCAGCTTATCAAGCCCTCCAGGGGATTCTGATGCAAGTTCAGGTTTGAAAACCTCTGGGTGGGAGGAGGCTCCTTAACTTAATGAGGAGGGTTTTCTAAAGGGCAGGCCCACCAGGAGACCAAGGGGTGGAGCCCCCGCAGGTTGTGGGGGAGGGCCCCCCCCCCCCCGCTCCGGATCCTTGAAGGGAAGGGCTAAGCCCAGAACACCTGAGTTCCAGCTCTTGCTCTGAAACGGACTAGCTTCCAACCCTGGGCCAGGAACAACCTCCCTGGGCCCCAGCTTCTTCACCCAAACGCTGCCCCATAGGCCTGCTGCCGGCTCAGATGAGAGTCGGGACGAGCCATGCTGGCCCCTGGAATGCGGGCCTTAAACCCGTGTCGGTTGAACTCTAAGGGGCTGTAGGGCCCCAGGCCCTAATTTTAAGCTGAGACTCTGAGGGGTTAGAGGTGTGCCTGGTCCCCTGTGTGAGTCAATGGGGCCCAGATGGGGCGCACTGGTTGCAGAGAAAGGACTCAACCGGCACTCCCAAATAACCCTTTCTGATCCCCCAAACCGGAGCGTGCAGCTGAGCCAGACCCCTGCCCAGCCTGCCGGAGCCTTGAGCTGCGGTACCCCCAACCAAGGCCTAAGCTTCCCTCAGGGTGGGGTGCAGGTGTGGGGCTTCTGGTCCAGGAAAGGGGAACCTGGGAGGTCCACCTTGCTCTGGCCCAGGTCTGACCTGTTCCCGGAGTCCCACCCTCCCCCTCATCTAAGCCTCCTCTCTCCTTCGTGGTGATTATAGTAATATATATAATTATAGTGATTATAATAATAGCACTCATTATCATGGTCACCTCCATTTGGAGGGTACTTTGTAGATTACCAGGCACTTTCACGGCCATTATCTCATCTAACATCATTTATCTAATATGAGGTCTTCACCTTCGGATCCGGGGAGCCCTCGGGACTGGAAGTGTTGGGTGCCCACCCTCAGGCTCAAACCAGCCCCCTCCACCCCGAGAAAGCAACCTGTGCCTGGGCCCCAGGGGCCCCCAGGCCTCACCCAGAGGCAGGAGGTGGTCATCGTTGGGAGCGATCGGCTCCCAGCTGGCTGGACCATCACGAGCTCCTGTCCTCACTTTTCAGAAATGGTGGAGAGAGGACCAGGGGCTGACGTCCAGAGACACAAGAATCTTCCCCTGGGGACCACGGGGGACTTGAGAGATGTGGGGCTCGCTGCGAAATGTCCAAACCTGGCCCTCAGCCCCCGGGTGGGTGAACACAACCTGGGCACTCGTTCCCAGCTCATCTCCCTGCACAACCCTCACCCCGTGGGACAGGGACTTGAAGAACGGAAATCTTCCATCAGGACAGCTCTGGTACTCTCTTCCTCAGCTCCCGGAAGAGACAAGGGCCATTCCCTATAATGGTCACAAGTCAGCCCGTGAAGGTCATGGCTCTGGGGCTGCCCCGGCAGGGGATTCTTTCAGGGCTGAGTTCCTCCTCTGGGGGTTCTGGTGCTGTGGGGGGAGGAGGCGGCCGAGGCAGAGCCTGGAGGGCGGTGCTGTGGAGCCCCTCCCACCAGCGCAGGGGGGGGCGGGTATCACACCCAGGCCTCCAGGCTGGTCAGGCTGTGGTCAGTCCCACAAGGCTGCCCTTGGCTTCCCCATCCCAGCCGCCCCACCCTCACCCTGCAGAATTGCCTCAGCCCGGCGTCCAGACAGCTCAGTCCCCATGGACGGGTGCCAGAGGACCCAGGGGTGGACGGATGAGCTCCGCAGGACAGCTGGGCCCCTGGCCTGGACCCTGACCCTCAGCTCCCCAGGAGGGCTGAGGCCAGAGCCTCCTCCCCAGCCATCCCGGGCGCTGATGAGCAGCACAGCTGTCTCTTTAAGGTGAGCCCCTCCTGAGGGGCCAGCTGAAGGATTAAGGCCTTAGAAGAGCTTAAGGGAGAAGGAGGGGCAATGAGGTCAAATCCTCTTCCAGAATCCTCTTCCAGCGAGAGCCAGGGCAATGTCCACACGCTCCGGTTGGGGTTGGACTGTGGTTGAGGCTGCCTGACACAAATGGGCTATTTGCTGAGGTCACCCCTTTGCTGGGGACCTGGCCCAGAGGGGATTGGAAACGGTGTGGATGTCCAAGGACTGGTTTCCTTGAGAGCCACCCTGGGGCCCGGCTCCTTAGGGCACCAGAGCTGCCTGGAAAATCAGCCCCAAGACCGGGTGCTACAGGGAAGACGACACGCACTCAGGGGCCAAGGCTGCCCAACCCCCGGGCCTCTCAGCCTCTCACTCAGGCCACAGGCTCAGCAGAGCAGCCCTTTCCTGCCCTAAAAGGCTCACATCTCCTTTGTCCGGCCCAAGACAGTCCTTCACCCTGAGCCCCCAGTGGGGGTCACGGTGCCCAGAAGCCAGAGCCCAGAGGACCCCTCGCTGGGTTTCGGGCAGAGCTTCACCACTCCACAGGGTGCTTCACTTGGTTTTGAATAGTTTTCCCCCTTGACATGTCCTGGACCCCATATACTCTATACGCAGCACTGAGAGTGAACATGAAAACACTGTGGGGCTGGTCTTCCGTGGGCAGGGTCTCCTTGGACAAACAGGAAAGTGTTCAGCTCTCCTGGAGATGATCCCACGGTCACCCTCGTGCCCCCAGGACCTATCAGCCTTTCTCCTTTGGTCCTCACCCCATCCCGGCCACCCCTCCCAGCCAGGGGAGCAGAAATTGCCTGTTTGCTCCTGGCGGGACCAACTAAAGCCCAAAGTGGGGTCCAGACTCCCCTGGAGCCGAGCTGGCTGGGATCTGACTGGGGCCCTTGTTCTGACCACAGTGACCTCACGGGCTGCCCCCGGCCCGGCCAGCTGCCTGTAAGTCTTACCAGGGTATCGATCCCAGAGAAGGTGTGGTTCGCGTTGTCCAAGGAGTAGATCAGCTGGTACACCCCATCGTTGGTCTCGCTGTTTCCATAGAAACCAACACCCACCGCAGCACTACAGGCAAGACCCAAATAAAGTTAGAGGTGACACCCAGAGGAGAATGTTTTTCTTTCTTTTATACGCTATTTTTAGAGCAGTTTTAGATTCACAGCAAAATTGAGCAGAGGTACAGCGATTTCCCATATATTCCCTGCCTCCCCTACCAACATGCCCCACCATCAGCATCCCCTACCATCAGCATCCCCCACCATCAGCATCCCTCACAATCAGTGTACCTACACTGACACGTGGTTCCACCCAGAGTCCATTATTTACAATAGGGTTCACTCTTATATTAGGCTTCACTTTTGGTGTTGTACATTCTATGGGTTTGGACAAATGTATAACGACATGTACCCATTCCTATAGCATCTTACAGAATACAGTCATATGGGGACACACTGAGAAATGAGTCAGGCAATTCGGTCTTTGTGTGAACATGATACAGTGTACTTACACAAACCTAGATGGCATGGCCTACTACACACCTAATCCAATGGGCATGGCACTAGTCTTATGGGACCATCACCGTATATGTGGTCTGACATTGACTGAAAGCTTGTTGACCGAAACGTCATTATGCAGCACATGGCTGTAGTCCTAAAATTCCCGTGCTCCACCTCTTCATCCTTCTCTTCCCGCCACCCCCGGATCTCTTTACTGTCTCCATAGTTTTGCCTTTTCCAGAATGTCATATAGTTGGAATCATACGCTATGTAACCTTTTCAGATCGGCTTCTTTCACTTAGTGATATGCATTTAAGACTCCTCCAGGGGGCCAGCCCGGTGGTGCAGGGGTTAAGTGCGCACGTTCCGCTTTGGTGGCCCTGGGTTCACCAGTTCGGATCCCGGGTGAAGACATGGCACCACTTGACAAGCCATGCCGTGGCAGGCATCCCACATATAAAGTAGAGGAAGATGGGCATGGATGTTAGCTCAGGGCCAGTCTTCCCCAGCAAAAAGAGGAGGATTGGCAGCAGTTAGCTCAGGGATAATCCTCAAAAAAAAAAAAAAAAAAAAAAAGCCCCCCATGTCCTTTCAGTCTTGCTAGCTCATTTCTCTTCAGCACTGAATAATATTCCACTGTCTGGATGGACCGCAGTCTGTTTATCCATTCACCCACTCAAGGGCATCTCGGTTGCTTCCAGGTTTTGGCCATAATCAATGAAGCTGCTGTAAACATCTACAGAGAGCAGGTTTTGACTTTAGCTGAGGAACTCTTTCCTGGGAGTAGGGATGACGTCTAAAGCTCTGGCAGGTGCAGGGGCTCGGGGGTGAAGGCTCAGGGCCAGCCTGTCCCCAGCCTGGCTGACTAACTCTAGGGCACGTTTCATTTAGGCAGCAGGAAAACACGCCCGTGCTCCATCCCATGGCTCTGAAGGGTGGAAGATTGCTGGCCTGGCCCTAGCGACTCTGAAGCAGTAGGTCTGGGTGGGACCCAGGAACCTGTTCCCCGGGTCACTGACAGAGGTGGGCCTGGTGACCACTGAGGTCTCATGAAACCACACTGTCTCTCTGGAAACCCCCAGGAGTCGGGGATGCCCCCTCCATTCTCTCTCCTTCCCCATGGCACCATGAGGCAGCCTGTCTTACTGAAAACTGCCAGCTTGTAGAAAGTGCCTTCTTACATTGAGCCAAGCCTACCTCCTTGAACCACTCACCCACTGGTTCTTGGCTGTCCTCTGGGGCAGCCCAGAATGAGCCTCCAATTCTACAAGACAGCCCGTCAGACATCTGAATGGGGCTCCGCATCACCCTTTCTCTCCTGCTCCCCAAGTCAGACATGTGTCCTCCCGCCCTTGTCTCCATCATCGCCGTCCTCTAGGTTCAACTCTCTCTAACTGGGCAACGCTGCTCTTAAACATGGCCTCGGAGTGAAGCACCCAGGCCCAGGTGTCCGTTAGCTCCAAGAGCAGGGGGCTAACACCCTGGGTGCCCCCTCCCCACCACTGACCTCGTGGTCTACCTACACCCCTGGATTTCTTCATAGCGACTGCCACCAAGCCCAGTCTCTCCTCCCTCCTATATGCAGCATCGATTTTTGTTTGTTTTAACCAAAAGCAGAACTCCATCCCTGCGAAATTTCATCTAGTTGGTTTTAGTCCAACATTCCAGCCCGAACAAATCATCTCCATTCTGGCCTCTGTCATCTATCACACTTGATCTGATCCACTCCACTGGGGGTCATCTGAAGATTCTTTAAGCAGCCTCCTGAGTTTTCAACCAAAACGCTAATTTGGGGGGGGAAGACGAACGCACACATGCATACGCTTAGACCTTTTCTTCTTTCTTTAACCAGGACAGGGCCGAGGATGGAATCCCCCGGGAGACTGTTACTCTTGACATCTAAGTCAGTGTTTCTCAGGAAGTGGTCCATGGACCGCAGCACAGAATCACCTGGAGTGTCTGTTCAAAGTGTAGTTAAGGGGCGCCCACCCCGGGCCCACCGAGTCAGTGTGGTCCTGGAACAAGCACTTTAAAACAAGCTCCCCACATGCTTCATGTGCCTAATACACACGAGCTGCAGTTAGGCGATCCGGTGTGTGAATCAGGATTCTTTGGATTCAACCAGGAGTGTTCAACCTTTGATTCCATTTAACCGCACCACCGTCCCGTCCGTCTCTCTCCACCGCATCCCCATGGAGACTGTGAGGCCTTGATGAAAGCCCAGCTGAAACAGTCATATGTTAGACATATTCTATTTCCATCATCTTCCCTTTGGTAACTTTATTTTAAAAAGAGATTTTATTATGCTCTGAAAAATACCTTTGTCTGCTCCTCATGTTTCTAACCTTCCCTTCTAGTTATGTGTGTCATGATCTAGAGTTTTCTGGGGATTCAGCATCCTTTCAGGCCTCCCTTTCCCTGTTTTTGAGAACGGGGCATTCTAGTTCTGTGCCTTCTCCTAGCCTGTGGACCTATCGGAGATGCCCAGCAGGGGTTGTGCAATTGCACACCGTCTTCCAAGGCCAGAAACTGCCTGGCTGTTTAAAGAGGGTCCTTCAGCCCCCTCCTGGTGTCAGTGGTCCTGCCTGGGCCCTACCCACCATTCTGCTTGAGGGGAAAAACAGAATAAACGAGTTGGTGGTTCTGCCCTCTCTCTGGTGGGACAACACCACTATCTTTCCCACATGTAAGATCACCGTCCCCAAATAGAGGAGCACGGGATCTCTTCTCACACCCCATCTCCTTTTTGGGGACCCCTTGATCGTAGTTTCTTCTATGGATTGCCTCCTTCTTCTCTGACCCTTGTTATCAGAGCCCTATTCTCCCCCCTAGTCCCCCGCCTCACCTCCCATCCTCCACCTCTGCTTTTTCTACTCCTTCCCTGCCTCTCTCCCTCGGCTCACTCCGCCCTGGCTCCAACTGAGCACAACTCCAGCAGAGCTGATTGCTGACTTCCACGTCACCGACCCAAGGTCATCTTCCAGCCCCGCCTCCTCTGAGGCGTGCTGCCCCGTGGCCCTGCGCCATTGTGGCTTTCCTCATCCTTCCTGGCTCCCCCTTGCTCCCCGAGGCTTGGTCCTGGGCCCTCTTCCCGTCCCACTTTGCATCCCTCCTTTACCAGATTGCACCTGCATCCATGGCCTCTGTGCTGTCCACTCTCATGACCCTGAATTTCTAAGTCCAGCCTTGACTTTCCATGGGTGCCCTCACCATCGCCACTTGGATGCTTCAAAGGCACCTTAAGCCCAACCCACGTGGTCCCCGCTGTGGCCTTCTGCCTCTGTCTGGTTCTCTGCCAGCGCGTTGCATCTCAGCGGACAGCATCGCATCACCCGTCCAGCTGTTTAAGCCAGGACCCTCCGCCCTCACCCCCCCATCCAGCTCACCACCAAATGCAGGACCTTGTCCCCTGTCCAAGTGCGAGGACCATGGCTCTTGGCCTGGGCCACCTGAGAGCCCACCCTCTGCCCTGTGGTCAGTGCGACAATCTCGTCACTGGACCTGTCCTGGGCCTGTTTGCCTTTTAATCTGTTTCTTCCCATCCCCCACTCTGCTCTCCATCACGGAGGGCTGACCCCCTCACACTGAATTTCTCAGGCTCCCCTGCCAGTTGGCATCTGGTGGGTTTGACCAGTGGGGGCACTGGCAGGAAACTGGAGGCGGAGGAGGGGGAAGCCAGGGTACTTGTCCCCCTCCCTCTGCAGCAGCTGCTGTGTTTGCCGTGTGGCTCCGGCCCACTGCGGTTCCTGCTCCCGTGGGGACACCGCCTCTCCTTCTGTCCCTCTGGCCTGCAGGTGGTTGTGGCTCCTGCTGCTGTTTATCTCGGAGTCTCTCTCCGCCCCTTCTGGCCCCCGAGCTCTTCCATCACCCGGGCCACCACTTCTTCATGTTCTGAACACTCCGTGGTCTGGTTTCTGGTTAGACCTGACTTATGAGGCCCCCTGCCTCCTCGCCAACCCCCTGCTTACAGTGGCTCCCACTGCTCTTAAATAAACACCTAAATCCCTGACAGAGCCTGGAAGCTCCTGTGTGGTTTGGGTCCCGTCTGCCTTTCTTGTGTCTTCTCACACTATCACCCACGCCCTCTGTCTTCCACTGCACTTACTGCTGATCCTGCCACCCCTGCAGCCCCCCACCCCAGTCCCCTCATCCACCCTCTCTGCTCGGGGCGCACTGGATTCTCTCAGTTCCTTAAACATGTCGTGCCCCCTCCTGCCACAGGGCCTTTGCACACACTCCTCTTCCCTCTGTGGGGAAGTATCTCCTCCCACCTTACCCCTACCTGTGCCTAGTTAATGCCTCGTCCTATGATCTTGGTGCCTTTGTGACGCCAACTCGGGTAGGCCACCCGACTCTGCCTATTCCTTTCCTCCAAACCCCCTCCTCAGTTTACAATTATTCCAATCAAACAAGTGCAAGATTCTCTGCCTCCCCAGTCCACCAAGAGCTGCAAGAAGGCAGAATTGATGCCTGTTTTTTTTTTACCACTGGCTCGCTCTTGCCTGGCACAAGGAACACGTAGAATTTTGTAGACTGAGTCATGCCACATGCACCTTGTGTTCTGAGTTTTCTTTAACCGGCAGGTGATTATTACTTATTGGAATTGACCCTCCAAAGCCATCCTTACTGTTCCAAAGTATTCTTCTTTGTAGAGACTTTGTAGTGTTTCAAAAAAATCTGCGCTCACACGAGAGGGCTCCCTGGGTGGCAAGTACCACCGAGCTCCTGTCTGCTGGGAGTCATACTCTTTGAACTCCCGACCCGGGCTGGGCTCTCTCCTTTAAGTTCATGATTGAAGCCCCTTCCACGTGCTTAGGGCTTTGTCTTCCCTGCAGCGCTGCTCCGGTTCTTGCCCATCTTTTGCCTTTGACAGCCTCATGCTGCAGGCATGACGGGATCGGGGGCGGGCTCTACTGGAGAAGGACCTGCAGTGGCGAGGTGAGCCACCAGGATGGGAACCCCGGCATCCCCACCCCCAGGCTCCCTGTGTCCTGTCTGCCCCCCATCTTGCTGCTGGGACAGCGGGGTGAGTCCCACTGTGGGTTCAAGGACATAATGGGCACTTAGCAATGAGGGAATCCATCTATCCCTCGAGGGACCACCCCCAAAAGCATCTCAGGGTGGAGCTGAGCCTTTTGGAAAAACCTCTGCAGACAAGAAAACAAGAAAAATACAACCGAAAACAGGGCCAGTGTGTGTGTGGACACCGCCTGGGCAGCACAGGCTCTTACGCAGAGTTAGAAATCCCCCCTTCACCCTCCAAAGCAAAGAAGACCCGGCCGACGGCACTAAGAGCTGCTGATCTCGTGAGATGATGAGTTGCTTGGGGCTAGAGTCAGACTTTCTCTGACCTCATAGACCCAGGGCAGCAGTTGGGAGGGGACAAGGATGCAGAGAGCAGAGATGCCCTGTTTGGGCATGCCACCTGGTCAACCGCTCAGGGAGCTCCCTGGGGGGCTGCCAGGCACACCGCGTCTGGACTGGGTTGGGGCACACTAGGGAGACCCCCATCACTACCCCAGGCATCCAATTCCTGTTGCTCGGCAAGAAAAGGGACAGCTTTCATGCTGGGGACAGGCTCTCCCATCGAGGGACCCAGAGCTCAGTCAGGAGAATATGGCCAGACAGCTGATGAGCCATTTGGGGTTTGTTGGGGGCTGGCGGCAGGGGAGTGGAAGGGGGTCTCTTGGTCATGGGGTTAGCCACTGGCAAGACACAGATGGTCAGGCTCCCTTTCATCCACTGTGTCCACGGAGTGGGCCCTGGGCCGGCCTCGACCCCTGCAGACCGAGAACAGGACAGAGGGACACTCACCAGCAGATGAGCCCGGCCACCACGGCCGTCCAGGTGACGCAGCAGGAGCTGCGCCGCTTGGTCTGCACCGCGTCGTCCTGCCTGCAGCAGCACACACAGACCAGGTAAGCCGCGAGGAGGATGAGGTGCAGGCCCAGGCAGATGGCAGCCACCAGCCCCAGGAACAGCAGAGACTGAAGAGGGAGAGGCCAGGGGTCAGCACTTGGTCCCATGGGGGGGTGCGGGGGAAGCGCCCTGCCCCTGGGCCCTGAGCTCCCCCTGGGGCTGTGGGTGCAGGAACCGGGACTGAGCTGTCTGTCGCCCATCCTCCCTCCTGCTCCGATTGAAGCTCCTGCTCTGGACACGGAGTGTCGGGCACCAAAATGGGTGAGGTGTGGGGAGAGATGGAGCTCAGGCTCCGGTGGGGGCCGAGGACACGAGACCAGTGGATGGGCTGTGGTCAGCTGAGGTGGAGGTGAGGGAGGAGCTGCTCAAGGTTGGCCCCCAGGTCTGTGGCCCCCAGCCCCACATGAAGACCTGGACTGCGCTCTGCCTGAGGACGGGCTCAGAGCTGCTCAAGAGCCAACATGGGAGTGATCACCCGACAGTGAGGGCTGGGGGCGCTGAGCTGTGGGACTGAGGGAGACAGACGTCCAAGCGCAGCAGAGCATCCGAGACCTCCTGGAGGAGATGGAGCTTGAGCAGGATGTCTCAGAAGCTAAGTGGGACCTGGGACAGCCCAGGAAGGGGCAGCCTGGCATATCTCCTTCCTCTGAGCCTTGTTCGAGGTGTTGGGGTCTATCCAGAGAAACAAGAAGCCAGCTCTGTGCTGGGGGAGCAGAGGGAAGTCAGGACGCACACCTGCAGAGTCCCTTTCACTGCATCCCGAAAGGGACAGCTGAGCCCCAGGTGCCAATGGTAGGAGCAAAGCCCAGAATTCTGGAGGGGGGCAGGAGGTGCCGTCTCGGGCCCGCTGAGCACCTTGGGGTGCCGCAAAGGGAGCTGCTGTCGGTCAGGAGGCCCACAGTGCCACACCCCCAACGCCCTCCACCCTCCAGATTCAGCCCGATGGGCACCAGATGGCACCAGATGGCACTAGGATTGGTGGCCGCCAGCCAGGCCTGGACCCGGCTCTATGTCAGGCTCCTGAGCTGACAGCCTCACCCTGCTTTCCACGTGCCCCCTGAGTGGCGCCCATCCAGAACCCCAGCGCTCCAGTCTTGGCTGTCAGGCAAGAGCCCATTTCAGGGGACCCGTATGCTGGCAGTGGCGATCGGCAGAGTAGGGGAGATGCTGGGACCTCTCCGGTCTAAGGAGGAGACAAGCCTTGTGCCGGAACACACACACCAGGAGACAACACTGAAAATCAGAGGCTGGGGTGTGTGGTCCCGAGGCCTGAGGCCACTGGGGGGTGGGAGGAGCCTCACAGTGATGAAGGCACCTGCTAGGCCTGCCCTGCCCCTGTGATGGCTCGAGCTGCTCTACAGGTCACCTGGACCAACAGGCTTCTGAGCCTCAGCGACAAATGGCTGAAGTCGTGGGGACAGCCCAGAAGATGGCAGGAAAGATGACTCGTTTGGGAGTAGAGAGGTGGATTTGACTTAAACTGGGCTTTCACCTCCACCTGGGATAAATACGTCACAGGTGCTGTCAGGAACCTGCCGCCCCTCGCCTCCCTCGCTCGGCAGCATGGACGCTAAGCCCTCTTCCAGGCAGCTGGGAAGGCCCAGGGCACCTGAACACATCACCCCTGCTGAAGGCGTCACGGGGTGGGGGGGGGGCAGGGGCGGGGCCTCTCCAGTCTGGACCACTAGACCCATCCCAAGTACTGACCCAGGAGGCCCCTGCCCTGTGAGACAGTGGAAAGGAGCTGCCACTTTCCCACCCCAGCCCGTGACCCTGTAGCCCCAGGCCGAGGTGAAGGGGCCAAGGACAGAACCTTGCTACTCAAAGTGAAGTTGACTGACCCGCGACCCACCCACGGCACTGGCATCTTCTGGGAGCTGGTTAGAAATGCAGACTCTCAGGCCCCACCCTAGACCTAGTGAATCAGAACTGCCTCCAGAGATGATCCCAGGCCATCTGTATCCCATTCAAGTCCGGGAAGCCCTGGATTAGTGTCAGTGGAAGCTCTCCAACTTTACCCAGCAGCTTAGCCTTTTCTTCAAACAGACTCACTTAGTGGAGCCCCGATATCAGAGCCTTCTCTGATTGAGGAGTGGATAGAAATGCCATGCTTTGTCTTGGCCACCCTGTGTCAAGCCCAAGGCCCTTCTGCTAAAACCCAGGGAGCCCCTTAACAATTTGCAAACCACTGTGCAACATGCACAGTCTGTGACCTAGCAATTCCACTCCTGGAGAATTACCTTACAGAAAGGAGAGCTGGTGTCCCCACAAGATACACACACAAATGTTCACAGCACATGACACAGCAGTAAGAGCCATGGGAAACAACCCAGATGTCCACCAATGAGAGAATGGATACAGAAAATGTCTTCTAGTCATAAAATGGAATACTACGCAGCGGTGAAAAGTGAACTGTGGTTACACACAGCAATGTGGATGAACCTCACAGACGTAATGTTGGAGGAAATAAGCCAGACGCAAAACAGCAGAGACTGTATGCATCAATTTACATAAAGTGCAAACTCAGAGAGATTAATCTGTAGTGATGGAGGTCCGGACAGGAGCTACCCTTGGGCAGGTCTCGACTGGGAGGGAGCATGAGGGAGCCTCCTGGGGATCAGGAATATGCTTTGATCGGGATGGTGTCACACACACAAGCACTGAGGTGCGTAAAAGTTTCCTGTAAGTTATCCCTACTGAAAAAACTAACAAAAACCCAGACAAACCTTTTGTATCAATTAGAGCCTGGTTAGTACCTAGATTTCTCCCGGCGACCCAGACTTCTAGCTTGCGTTCTGGACAGTTCCACTCTCAGTCTATCCCCAGATGGGAACCCACTGACTCTACCATGTGTGCCCACCCAGCAAGGAAGGGCCTCCTAGAAGTGGTTAAGACATGGGTTGGTGCCATTTCCATCTCCAAACCACAGCCTGTCCCCACCCCACCTTTGTCCCTGCGGTGGGCTCCCCTATTCACGCTCTCTCAGTCCATGACAGCCTCCCGACCTCCTGCAAGTCCATCCCGTGCAGGGCCCTGGGACTCAGCAGCGGGGCCCTAGCTGGACTGCTGGCCTCAAGTAGGTTACGGAGAACGCCCGCCCAGCCCCGGGGAGGCCACGCCGGGAACGCAAATGAAACGCAAACGCGGCGGTCCTCTGTTAGCGCTTCAGCCTCCAAGTCTCCCAGGGGAGGGAGGCCAGAGTGGGGCTGGAGCGGAGGGGGTTGGAAAGAGGAAGGGAGGGAGGTCGGGGAGGAGGAGGGAAGGAGGAGGAGAACAGGAAGGAGGAGGGAAGTGGAGGTCTAACCAGCAAAGCCGTGTCCCAGCCACCTTGCCTTTCTACTAGGCAATCACTTTCCTGCTCCTAATTGACACTCCAAGTCCCCATGGGTGTGGGAGGGGGGTGCAGTGTGGAAGAGGGAGATCTTGCCTTCCAGAGGGAGCGGGGATCTCTGCTCACACGTCCTCCTGCTCTGACAGACAGAGCCCAGAAAGAAAGGACAAGTTCCCACATCGCCCAGCGCCTCCTCCCCTCCAGCGCCTCCCCCTGCCCTGAAGCCGCCACCGCTGCCTGGGCTGCCCCAACCCCGTGTCCACAGCCCCCACATCAGGGCTCGGGTTCCAGCCTCTCTCCTCATCAAAGTGACTTCCATTAGATCTGGTTTGTCACTTTGTAACCGAAACCCAGAGCACAAGCCAGGACCCAAGCTGGGGACAGCAGGGACTGACGGGCACTCTGAGGAAGCCTCTGCTGCAGCTGGACGCCAAGGGGCTTCTGCACTAGGTGGGGGAGGAGGCAACAGCCTGAGCGTCCCTCACCCAAGACCCCAGGAGACAGTCAGACAGAGAGCCCGACTAGGGTGAGGCCAAGGGGAGGGGCGCTGGGGTACACAGTGGGAACACTTCCTGGGGCCGGTAGGGGGTGGGGGACAATGTGACCGTCCGATGACCATGACTCAGTGTTCACACTGGATGAATGGGGCTTCCTCATCCCAACTTTGGCTCCTCTCAAACCCCACAGCTGGGCTCCCCGCCTGCCCCATCCTCCTGACACTTGCCCCCAAGTCGTGGGGTGGGGGGAGGCGAGGGGAGAGGGCACGGGGAGAAGCCCTGTAGTTCTGGGTCCAGCCCCCACTCTGTCCTCTCCCTTAGCCTGAGGACACACACTCGAGACTCTCTGGGGAGTCTGTGAACTGAACTACCCAAAGTTAACATGTGACAACGCTTGCCTAAGTATAAAAAGTCCAAAACATCTCCTCTTCCTCCTCGTGCGTGTCCCAGAAGAACGGCTGGTCTCCCGAGGCCAGGAGAGGAGGGCCGGGCGGGAAGCACCCCCGAGGTTCCTGCACGCCGGAGGCAGGAACAGCAGGCCTGTGCGTGGCACTGGGCACTTACCAAGACATCTCAAGCCCACTAGCACATCAGAGTCAGGTCTCCTCCAGAGTGGATCAGGGACGGGGACAGTGGCACCAACTCCCGGGGCGAGGAGGAACCCGAAGCTTGTTCTGGGAGACACAGCTGGATGCTGTGCCAGGTGCCCTTTCTGCTGTCCCCAGCTCTGCGCAGCGGGTCCCTGGCCAGCTGGGGTCCCCTCCTTCCCAAGCCACACTTGTGGCAATTTATGCCGTGCCAGGCGGCGCTGGCCACAGGCGTTACAGCCTCTAACTCCTGCGTCCTTTCGTTATCCCTTTGAAGTCAGGATCATCTCCATCTCCGCTCCTTCTCGTGCACTAAAGGTGCGCAGACTCAAGCCGGGGGTCTGGACTGCTTCCCCCCAGACACAGCACTCGGGGCCGGGAGCTTCCTCCACCTTGGTGCTCACCTCGCTGCTCTGTGGACCCGCGGGCGACCTCCCAGGAGCCTGGTGGACGCGGGCCAGGGCCTGAGCAGGGACCCAGGATCAAATCCCCTGAGGGGTGGAAGGGTCACCATCAGGGGCTTCCCTGCTGCCCAAGACCCCAGGATGTGAGTGGGAGGCTCTGGGAGCTGAACGTGTGCAGGATTCTCCCGTTTACCAGGCGACCTGCCCTTGAGGCACCTGCATTCTTCTTCCCTCTGCCTCCCAAATCCATGCACGGCCGCCCCCTCCCCTGAGCTTTCCTCCAGGCCTGCACCTGCCCGTTTCGGTCTCCACTTAGTCTTTGGTGTACACACACACACACACACACACACTGTACCACAAGCCAGCACTGTCCAGCTCTACCTGTGTTTTCCAGTCTTCCCTGATCAGGGTCTGTAGCTCTCTTTCCTCAGGGTCCTGGATTTGGACATGTTGCTGGACCTCAAGGCCAGTCTGACTAATAATTCATATCCCTGGGTCCCACGATGTGCTATGGGACCCTCTACATACCAAGTATGTTACATGGAATAGCTCATTTAATACTTGCAGACGAAGGAAGCAAGGCTCAGAGAGGTACAGACACCTGTCATGGACACACAGTAAGTGATAAAACTAGGATTCTAATCCAGACAGCTGGATGGCAGAGGCCCAACCCCAGCTACTCAGCTGCCGCAGCACCGAACCCAGAGGCCCTGGCTGTCTTGGTCAACGTGTCACTCCACGTCTGGCACAGAGCTTGTCCCTAATCAAGTTTGCTGAATATGACTGATAGCAGAAGGTACCCAATCCATGGTGTTAAGTGACCTGCTGCCTGACTCTGGCAGGGACTGCCACTCGGGAGGAAAGGGGACGTCCAGGAGAGACCCATGGTCAGACAACAGGGGAACTTACCAAAATAGGAGCTGCCTTAAATAACACCCAGAACCAGACTTCCCCTCCAGGCCCACCACACTCATCTCCCATTCAGGGCCCTCGGGAGGCCTAAGTGGAACAGGAGGGTGGGGTGGGGCTCGTGTCAGGCTGCCCAGGAGCCGTGGCCCACCAGTAGGGGATGCCCTCTGGGGTCACTGGATGCCCAGCACAGTGTGCCAGGGTCAGAACCCTGAGAGGACGGGGCAGGGACTGCGAGTGGGTCCCTCTGGCTCAGCTGCCACCTCTCCATGGGACTGAGAGGGGTGGGGCAGGCTCAGACCCTGCCAGCCACAGCAGCTGGCCAGACAGGTGCGGTCTCTGGGGCCCAGAGGGGTACGGGAGTCCCCCAGCACGCCTCCCCACACTCGAGGTCTTCCTGGCCCAGCCTGGACTTTAGATTTCCTGCAGCGGACAGGGGAAGCTATGGCGAGAGACTCTGGGTGCAGGCTGTGGGGTGCAGGGTTTGGGGCACACGCACACGTGCAACAACACAGCTGTCTCTGAAATCATATCCGCCCTCCTCTTTTCATGCATTCACTGGGAGCGGAAGATCCCCTCCAGCTATCCCCAGGCAGCCACATTCTCAGGGAACACCGACTTCCACAGGCGGGGCTTGGGGGAGGGCGGGGCAAACCCGCCCAGCTGCCTCCTCCATCGCTGCCAGTGGGATCCCGCCGGACAGCAGGAGCGGGTCCTGATTCTCCCCTCCTCGGGGAAGGGCAGCTACCGTTTGCTTGAGGCCAGAGGGTGACAGGGACACTAGGGGTTATTATTAGATTCTCGGTCACCAGTGCAGTGCACACTCTCTGGGATCAGGATCCTCCAGGCCTTGCAGGAGAAAGGCCTGGCGGGGCAAGAGGTGAACAGCTGACTCCCAGCTCGGCCTCCAAGAGGCCCCACTCCTCCCGGACCAGCCCCATTCCACCCGAATGAGCCCCACACCGGGAGATCCTGCAGAGAACCTGACACTGCAGGCAGAGGCCGCCGGGGCTCAAAGTCCTCAGATGGGCGTGTAGCTCTGAACAAATGGGCCCGGCCTGGGCTTCCCAGCCCCTGCATCTTTGACCCAACAGAGAACTGACTCAGCCAGACCACAGGAGCTGGAAGCAGCCTGGCCAGACCTGAGAGGGCTGGGAGATTCTGTAGCTCTGCCTGGGCAAGAAAGTCTGGGGACCTGCCGCCCCACACACACTACTGGGTGCAGAAACCACAGAGGGAAGGGCCAGCAGAGCAGGGAAAGGGCGGAATTGCAGGGGGAGGGGAGTGGCTGGCCAAGAAGCCAAGACCTGGGAAATAGAGAGCCTAGAAGGTGTGTATGTGTGGGGGAGGTGACGGTGGTGTGACACGGGGCTGATCTGGGGCCACCTTCCTTCTCCCAAATACCCACATGTGCCTCTGGTTCTCAGCTCACCAGAGGCAAGTCGCCCCCTGCCGCCGCCCCCAGATGGGGCCCAGGCAGAGGCGTTGGCAAAGGCTCCCCGCCTGCAGGCAGGGGCTCCTGGGGCGGGAGGCGGCGGGGGGTGCTGCCGAGACGGACTCGGGAGACTCCGGTCAGTTTCTGCCCAGACTTCTCCGAGGCCACCCAGCCCCGGTAAGGGGAGCGCCCGTCTTGGAACCGCAGGAGGAAAGCCCGGGGGCGCCCCTCGGCGTCCCCACAGCTCGCGCGCCGGAATTATCCGGGTACGGACACAAATGCTCCCACCTGGGCCCGCGCTGCCCTCCCCCTCGGCGCTCACCTCCCCTCCCCGCCCTTCCGCCGCTTCCCCATCGCCAGCTCCACTCCTATCTGTCGAGTTTCCCCGGCCCATGAGCTTCCCAGACGGGAGGGCTGTGGGCCAAGGGTACCGGGGGAAAAGGGCTTTGAAGAGGTGAAGGGAAGGGGCTGCGGAGGAGAGTGGGAGGGGTCTGAGAGGCGGTTGGAGGGTGGCAGACTGGGGACGGGAGAAACGGTGGTGCTGGGACTTGGGGCGCCGGCCGTGGCCCGGGAATGGGGCGGCGCGGACTCACCTCCCGGTAACTCTCGTCGCGTGGGCTGAAGGTGCTGTCCACCGGCTGCAGGCGCAGGCCGAGGTGCGGGACGCTGTGCAGCCACACCACCCACCAGGGCGCGACGTACTCCACGCGCGCGGCCGGCATGGCTCGGCCCGAGTGCGCCCGCCCGCTGCGCCCGCCGCTGCCGCCGCCGCCGCCGCCACCGGCCCGGGACGCGCGCCCGCCCCGCCCTTC
>NC_060277.1:108954832-108958919 GCF_021613505.1 Equus quagga | reverse complement strand
CAGGGGGTCATGCCCAAGATCCCGCAGCCTTTTTCTGGTCCCGAGTCCGTCCTGACCCCACAGGCGAAAGAGGTGGAAGGAGCAGGGAAAACAGCCCAGAAGGCTCCTGAGTCTGGACTTCACAGCAGTCGCTGGGTCCCGGGCCTCTCACGCCTTCTGCCGGATGAAGGACATAAAGTGTCAGCGAGCGCAGCGGGCAGTCTGGCAGGAGAGGTGAGGCTGCCGTTCCGAGGGCTGACGGACTGGGGACGGAAGGGAGCAACAGTCAGTCCCTGAGTCACTAGTTCTCAATTCACCCCCAATCGCTTACTGAGCATCATTGTGTAAACCACGTGGACGCAAAGAGAAAGAGGACGTGGTCCTGCCCTCGCAGCGCCCGGCCCGTCTGCCCCAGCAACGACCTGGGGCCACCTGGAAGGAAGCACAGGGGCCTGAGAAAGCAGCTGGACTCTGCCCGGCAGGCGGGACCGGCGGGCCTCCCGGAGGAGGGGCCCCTCGAGCTGCGCAGAGGGGAGGGGAGGAGAGCTCTGCCAGCGCCGCAAGGGACCCGAGAGCCGTCAACTCACACACATTTCCTGAGCACCTACTCTGTGCCAGGCACTGTCCTCTCGGTGAACGAAGGCCGACGAACACGCTTGCCCGGAGGGAGGGTGCCGCGCTTCGGCGGGCGGGTGGTGGGCCGTGCACACAGACGGACGGAAACCCTGCGATGCGGGAGGGTGCTTCGGGGAAAAGCAAAAGCAGAGCAGGGGCAGCGGGCCTGGACGCGGTCGGGGCCAGCCGAAAATCTGAGAAAGCCTCGCGGATGCTTTGCCCAGGGCTCTGAGCGCTTACGGAGGCCCCGGGGATGAAAGGGCCACCGTCCCGCAGCTGCAGGCAGCGTGCCGTGTCGGCAGGACGCGCCAGCCGGGCCAGGACCGGGTGAGGCTGGAGACAGGGTCAGGGCAGGGTAAGACCGGCTGAGGTTGGTGAGACCGGAGCCCAGGAGTTAAGGGGTCGTAAGAGGATGGGGCTTGGGCTGCAGACAGGGCTCGGGCAGCCAGTCTGAGGGGTAGTAGCCCGGGCAGGGGGCGGGGGGTGGAGGGGGTAGTGGGCAGCGCCCTGGTGAGAGGACACCCGAGAGAGACCCCTCGGTTTCTGCCTCGGGGAGCAGGGTGGGTGCTGGGACCCTGAAGAGGCCTGCAACATGCATGGCTGCTGCCGCTAACCAGGCCCTTCTCAGAGATTCCGGTGTCCTGTAGTCTGGGTCACCGTTCCCTGAGCCTGACTCCGGCCACGTCATCTGTGCATGCCCAGAGCTGAGGCCGAGTGGGGCTCAGAGGCTGGAGACCACTCGCTCTTATCTCACAGGCAAATTTCTTTCATAAATTCAACAAATTTTGATTGAGCACCTTCTCTGTTCTAGGGGATATAGTGATGAAGAACACAACTACGCCTGTCTGCACCGGGTCCAGGGCCTAATAGACTAGGAGGGCAGCCTTTACCCCACCCTGAGGTTAACCACAGAGCCTGGAGGTGCTTTCACCAGGCAGGTGTGGCGTGTAAAGGGGGACCGAGGCCTGGGCAGGATGCTTCATGAGGAAGGACACCTGAGGTGAGAGATGAAGCATGATGGGGATTAACTCGGCTGTCCCAGGGGAGGACTCGGAGCAGAGGGACAGTACCTATGAGGCCCGGGACCCGGCAGGGGGTAGAGAGGAGACCAGCCAGTGCAAACCCCGGAGTGAGGGGGTGACAAGGAGGAGGGAATGGAAAACCGCAGGGACAGGGCACAGATCTGGGGCTGTTTGCTGGCTGGGGGGCGAGAGGGAGCTCTGGGCGCTGGAAATGTGCTCTCTGACTGCAGTGGTGGTTATACAACTGTAGACGTTTGTCAAAATTCACAGTACTGTGAACCAAAAAGGATGAGTTTCCCTGTAAATTATACCTCAATAAGCCATACTTTAAAATAAACACCTTTACTAAAAAAAAAAAAAAAACAATGAGAAAAGAGGCCGGCGAGGTAGCAAGGGCCAGATCATAAACCGCCTGGCTGGGAGGGGGTTTGGTCTTGGAAGCGGCCCCCACTGGTTGCCTGGTTGCTGAGAAAAATGGGCCTGCAGCAACTTCGTGGGGCCCTCAGTGGGTGCTGACAACCAGTTGGACACGCAGCCTGGAACCTCGCCGGCAGGCACTGCCTGGTGCGGTGCACACCGTCGTCCCCTCCCCTCCTCCAGGCCAGCAGCACAGAAGGCTACAGCCGCTGATCCTTGCCACCAGCCTCCCAGGCCACCCGGAAGTCAGGAGGACGTGGCATTCCTCTAGGGAGATTAGTCACAGCTGTGAACTCAGAGTGCTGTAGGAGGGCAGGGAGGGCGAGATACCAGAGACCCCAAGTGGGAGGGGTCTGCCTCCTGTGGAGTGGCATGGAGTCCTGCCCTGAGGATTGACCTTGAACCAGCTCCTTGCGGGAGCTTGAGCTGGGCCCAGAGAGGGAGCGGGTGGAGGAAGGAAGTGGGAACGCCAGCATCTTGAGGACACTAACTGCAGAAGCCCTCCCTCAGGGCTGTCACCGAAGCCACGTGGGTGCAGCTCAGGATACCCAAACCTGCCTGGCTGGTCTGCACCCAGCTGGACAGTGACCGTTCTAGCTGCTTCCCTGGAGGCCTGCTGACCTGGACAGGCGAGCCAGCGAAGCAAACAGCAGAAGAGAACTGAGGCCTCCCAAGGCCTCGTGATGGCACGCAGCGGCACGGCTGACCCGAGCGAGCGGACGAGCTGACCTCGGCAAGGCACGGCTGGCCCTGCCACCTGGGGGCTTAAAGACACACCTCTGCCTCAAACCAACTTGATCAGAATCTCAGGAGTCAGCCCCGGTGCCATGGTGAATTTTTACAAAGGGCCCCAAAGGACTCCAAGGCCCGGCCAGGGCTGGGAGGCGCGGATGGAAGGATGCCTTCTCTGGACACAGAGGCCAGACAACTGCTCGCAGGGTTTGTCTCCTAGGAGCTGGGGCTCTTCTTTGGACGATGTGCGGGGACAAAGGGAGCCCGAGAGGCAAACCCTCCCTCTTCCTGGGAAGCCTGAACCCTGAGGGCGGGGAAGACTGGAAGCTGCCCCATCGAGGTCTGTCAACAACCACTGAGCGCCCGTGCACTCCCCTGCCAGAGACAGCACCCACGCCTCTCATGATCGGATTCAAAAACTTCTTCACACCCTTAACACTCGCACAGAAGAAAGTCGGCCAACAAGCAGAGGCACTTAGCTTCTTGGGGGTGGATTTTATCGTGCGGGAGGTTTCCAGGTCTGCAGGGGCTGCTGCTCATTTGCTGTCCTCTAGCACCACCTTGTGGTCCATCCTGACATGACCCCACACTCACCTCCTCTCAAATTTGACAAGCGCCAGGATCGCTTCTAAACCCGTTAGCTCATTTTACCCTCACAATAACTGCTGAAATAGCTATTGCCACAACCAAATGGAAACTGAGGCAGAGTGCTGGGAAAGGCACTCAGCCGCCTAAGAATGGGCCTCGGGGCTGGGACATGTCCTTGCCAAGGGCTAAGGAGCCCACACAGCCTGTGCCATGCCTGCCACGTGTGTGGGATTATCTTCCATTTCAGGCTCAACAGTTTTGTCTCTGCTGAAAACATGCGCATCATATGGCAGCTGACCAGGCACACTGCTATCCGTCCTCCGAGGGGAGGGCTAGGGTGAGGGTCCTTGCACTGAGGCACGAGGCCTATGAAGGCCTCATGAAGGCGAACAGCCCCGCCGCTGCGCAGGGGCACACCCACTGGCCATGGGGACCGGCACCCTCTGCTGAAGCTGATCTTGCTGTCCAAGCACTGTCCCATCCACGCCCGTTTTCTCCTTGGTGACTCCCATCCCATTTCAAGATGCAGGGGGCAGTTTGTCTGCCCCTGGGAATGCTAACTGGTGCACGCGCTCAACACACGGGTGTGGGAACTTCCAAAGATCATGCAAGTCAGCAAGCAATAGAACCAAGATTTAATCTCCAAGGAGTTAGGCCTGGCTGGGACCTAACTACTACACGTCAGGATCCAGGCCTTTCTGCACCTGTTTGAGCAGCGTGGCCCACTTGCAACA
>NC_060277.1:108814369-108954732 GCF_021613505.1 Equus quagga | reverse complement strand
CCCCCCCCCCCCCCCCCCCCCCGACCCTGTGAATGCATTTATCCCACTGCCCTCAGAGCCCAGGGTCAGAGCTCGGGCAGGAACCTTGGCTCCTCCCTTTAAATGCAATTGGATGTTAGACCGCTCTGTCAGTTCCAGGCTGTCTTTTCCTGGTTCAGGATGTCCCTTCCTTGAAACACTTGGCCCATTTTGCTAGATGAACACCTACTCATCTCTGCTCTCAGCTTACAGGTCCCTTCAGGGCCCCCTATCTGTACTGTCCTTTCGTCTCACTGCACCCCATACCGTTCCTCAACTCCACTTCATCGTGAGTGGCACTAAGGAAACACAGAAAACTGAAGTTTTATTTTGTGCCTGAGAACCCACAAGCGTCTTAGTCTGGAAAAAAACCAAAAAAATCTTGCCCCTACCCCTGCATCAAGGAACACCTCCACACAGCAGACATTCCAAGGACGGGACGGCTCAGCTTGCAGCCATTTCCAAAATGGCTCATCAACTCCTCTGTTTAACTACCATTTTCATTATCAGGGAACTCATATTACCCAAGACTTTTTGGTGAGGAAGATTGGCCCTGAGCTAACATCTGTGCCAATCTTCCACTATTTTGCATGTAAGATGCCACCACAGCTGGGCAGATGAGCAGTATGTAGGTCCATGCCCGGGAACTGAACCCTTGAACCCTGGGCCACCGGAGTATGTGAACTTAACTACTCCGTGACAGGGCCGGCCCCAACCCGTTACTTTTAAATCTCATGGGCGCAGACTGGCTTATTTCCACAAGTATCTGGCTCTTCTAACTGCCTATTTCCATCCATTTATTTTCAAATAGACTAGATTAGGGATGCAAGGAGGTAGCAACCAGGACCCCCATCCTCTTCCCACCTGAAGCCATAACCAAGGAACACCTCCCTTCCCGTCCCCAAAGACAAAGGACACTGAAAAAGATTTTCTTCGGATTTTAATACAGTTCGAATCAGCATGCCTTGTTCATTTCAGCTCCTTCACTGCCAAACCTAGAGGAAAAGATAGAGAAGTGAGTCACCCAGCAGATACATTTTATTTGAGTTACTGTTGCATGTCTGCATTTTGTACTTAAGCTAAAGAGGGCTCAGAGAACTCAGAAAATAAGTGCACGAAGGAGGTTTTGCCTAAAACATGAAGTTAGTGTTTGATAATACCAACACTCGCGCTCTCAGCCTTAAAAGGACCCGTTCAGTCCTCAGAGCCAAGCAGCAGTGGCTGGCTGTTCAGTGTGAAGCAGCCTGCAGCACCCTCTGCTCTCCTCCGGCAGTTTCCCCATGGCTCTCAGCGGCTCTCCTGGGCCTCCGCCACCAGGACCGGCCCCTCTGCTTAAATAAGCTCACGGCCCATCGTATCTGATCAGTTTCCCAACCTGAACAGGGGGCCAGTGATACCTGTACCTGGTATCAGTGTAGGATTGTGGCGAGGATGAAAGGAGCCACAGAGTCAGGGTTAGCTGTTCCTATCCTGCAGATGGGAGGGAGGGAAGTGAATGTCCCCTGGCCAGGGAACTAGTGCTGCTACAGGATGGAGTCCCCGCGCCCCCGACAGCAAGAGCAGACACGTGGACACACCACAAAGCGGACCTTCCTAAAGCTGGCGATAACTCAAGAAACAAGATGGCGACACACGCACCTGCCATAGCTTTGGCTGCCCCCCGGGACTTCCAGCTCACTCACCTGGCGGCAGGGACTGCTTCAGTTTCTCTGCCTTCTCTTTGTCTGTGATGACCAAGGTATAAAGGTATCTGCTGCATCGAACTTTAAACTTCACATTATCCTTATTCTTCTTGATCTTGACAGCTATCAGACGAGAATTAGCAGTTAAACTGTAGCACAGAACAGAGACTCACACAGTTTACCTGCTTCATACTTATGCAGAAAGCGGCACTTACGACTGCCACCACTGACAGCTGCGCTCGCTCCCCTGTACTGCCCCGCTACGACCCCAGTATTTAAACAATGTCAGAAATCTAGATTTCCCCTCTTAATACTCAAGACCCTAAGGCTTAATCTTAATTGGTTTGTTTATATTTAAAGATCTGGTACACTGCACACATCCCAGAACCCTGTGTCCATGTTTTTTTTTTAACGGGCTGGAAGTAGTTCATAAAGTAAGCAGATGGATTGTCTGCTGGGATCCAGAACTTTCCACCACTCTACTTCTGGAAATCAATTCTCTGCGTATGCGACGACATCCTGGGGCAATGGTAAAGCTCTTCCTTCAGGATCCCCCTACCACACACAGCGAGTGTGTGCTGAAGCTTTTCCTACAATTCGTGCAGAACCCATTTTCTGGGCTCTTTACTGCTGCCAAATTCTCTCTGAGGACCACAGCTCAGACACTACAGAGCCCCAGGTGTACGTAAAATTCACAGTGCAGAGTGTGGTCAGGTCCAAGCGCCAGTGCATTTCCCCGAGGCCCGCAGCTGCCCTGGCTGCTGGAAGACACCTGCCTCCCAGGAGTAGCGAAGCCATTCCACCCACCTGTCAAACCCCTTGTTCCAAATTCTTTAAACCAGCTCACAGACACTCCCAAGAACCAGTGGTTACAAGCACAGGCAAGTGCCAACGGGAGTCAGGTGGCTGAGGGCTGACCACCAGCTCTAGAGCCTCAGCCCAAGCACCGGACACTGAACATCAGTATCTTCCAGAAGCAGCACAAGGGAACCTGTACTCAGGACCCACAGCTCCAGCCCTGCCCACAGTGCTACAGGGAGAGGGCCTGGCCCAGGAAGCAGAAGCACTGCGCTCTGAGCCGGCCAACGCCTTGGCTCATGCGTGAATAAACCCGGAAACCTGGACATTCATCAAACCCAATTATTTTGCTCTCCTCTCAACATCCCTCTTAAGGCTACGTACGCTGCACTGCCGCAGCAGCTGTCGGACGCCTGTCAACAAAGCTGAACAGTCCTAAGGTAAGACGTGTGGCTCTCTTAAAAAAAACGTTTATTCAACGCTGCCATATGATGCAGCAATTGCACTTCTGGGTACTCACCCAAAGGAACTGAAAGCAGGGACAAGAAAAGATACTCGCACATCACAGCAACATCACTCACAACAGCAAAGGTGGAAACAACAAAGGGTGGAAATCGCTCAAACGCCCACAATGGATGAACGGATAAACAAAATGTAGTATATACATACAACGGATCATTCAGCCTTCAAAATGAAGGAAATTCTGACACATGCTACTACATGGACGCATTCATTATGCTAAACGAAGTAAGCCACTCACAGAAGCACACAGACTGCATGACTTCACTTATCCGAGGTTCCCAGAGCGGCCAAACTGACAGAAAGGAGAACAGTGGTAGGCATGGGTTGGAGGAAGAGAATGGGGAGTTACTGCTTAATGGGAAGAGTTTGGTTTTGGAAGAGGAAGAGTTCTGGACGTGGAGGGTGGTGACGGCTGCACAACCCTGTAAATGCACTTAACATCAGCGAACTGCGCATCTACAAGGTTGATCCAAAAAACACCCAACACCCTATTATATTCAGGGGACCACGACCCCAACCCTCACAGGCCACACTGTCTAAAATCCGGCTCTGTAACAAAATTAAAATGCAAACGAACCTGATGGATTTATTTGGTGTCATTTCTTCGGTGTGCTAGGCTATCTAATGGGGCATTTGATCTGACCCTGGCACCAATCGCGAGCTACCACCACCCCTGTCGGACCGACATAAGGAACTGGTGGCGTCGGGTTCAGCTTGTCAAGGACAGCTGGCTACTGGGAGAGCAGGGATTTGAACCAGGCAGCGACCCAAATTCCCAGATCTGAGCTGAAACTAACGTGATAATCACCTCTCTTTACAGCACCACAGCATACAAGACACAAGCAGGCAGTCCACAACCACTGGGCAGGGCAGACATGCCCACCAGACGCTACTTGTTGCCAGAGGTCGTCACCAGTTTACACTGTACCAGAGAACTGAAGGCCCCACACAGGTAATGGGGACACAAATAAGACTCTCCCGTCCCCCTGGGAATCCACTAACAGGCTCTGCTGCGCCCCACTGTTTCATCCTATCACTGACTTAGGACGTTAGAGACGACCAGCGTCCCAGCCCACCCCCACACGTCGCCCAACAGGGCTCTACTGCCACCAACTACCCGATTTTCTCCACGACAAACCCGTGAGAGGGAAAGCAAGCCATAAGGAGTATTTGACGCAGCAGGAAAAGGACGACACAACGTATGAATTCAAGATCGACTCTGTGTAACGCACAAGCCCCCAAACCTCCTTGAGCTGCAACAAAGGGCTAACAGCAGGATCCCCTCCCACGCCTGGTGTGAAAACTGAGAACCTGCAGGCAGCTGGGGGCGACACGTTATCAACCCAAACGCAGCTGTTCTACGTGTTTGTCGCATCGACTCCTTCCCCCCTCACTTACAAGCTAAGAAACAAACACACGTGGTACTCAGTGCACCGGGAGCAGGGTCTGCACGCGGCCCACGGGACACACGTCTTCAAGACTGTTACCCGATACACAGCACCGCTACGCACTCAACAAAGCGAAAACGAGGCAGGCCGATTTCTTGGGGGTTCGCGATCGGCTGGGGGAGGGGGAGCCAACACGTGAGCCGGCAGAAAGCGCGAGCGAGCCGCGGCTCGCGGACAGCCGGGCACGCGGGGCCCGAACGCACGGCCACCGCCACCCATCTGGCCCTCGGCGCTGGCACTTACACTTGGCATCCTTCCGCCGCGCCGTGAGCAAGAAGTCCTTGATCTCCTCGATTTTGCGAGGCTATAAGATAAGACACGGGAAACGACCTGCAAACGTGCTTTATCTGGCGGTGGCCAGCGCACCCGCCCGGCCCGGAGACCCCCGCCCGGCCGCGCCCGCCCCTACCTCCCCGGGAGGTCCCGGCGGCCCAGACTCACCATGACTGTGAGGGGCGCGGGGCGGCGCGGCCGGCACCTGCGGGAAGACAAGCGTTGGCGTCAACAGAGCGCGGGGACCCGCAGCGACCCCGCTGCCCTTCCCCGCGGCCCGGAATGCCGGCGCCATCGCACTCCATCCTCCTCTCCCGCACCGTCGACCCAGGCCCGGGGTACCCAAGTCTCACCCTGCCGTGGATTACACCGGATTACACCCTAGTTCCCGAGTACCGCCCCAGACACTTACAGCAAGCGGCAACAAGGGAAGAGAACGGAAAAGGACGAGACTTCCGTTTCCGGGCAGTTAAACCCTCCCCCGGAGGAAACTGGGTATGGTGTCTGCAAAGGGTCAAGAGTTATTAGGCGTTCGCCCTAGCCATGGCAGCATCTCTGCCCCCTTCTGGCCTAGATTAGTAGTGCAGCTTCAGAATGCAATGGACGGCCACCTTCTCCGCACCCTCTCTTCTCCCACCCCCCCGACCCCCCGGCCCCATCTTGGCTTTGCTAGATTTTATTTCAGATCCAGTTTGAAGACCTAAAACTTATTATCTATGCCTTCATTAGACCTGTGCACTGGGCATCTACACAGATTTTCTCATTTAAATGAAGTGTTCTTCTTAAGTACATTTTGAAACCTCTTTCCAAGGGTTTCCCACGTTTCCTTCTGGTCTCCCCTTCCACGGACATCTAATCTGTCCCGCGCAGGGCCCATTTGCTCTCCCCTTCTCATTTTATGGAGCTTTTCCCCTTGCTGCTTCCAATTCCTTAAGAACTGGGGCACAATACAAACAAGTTGATACTTGCAATAGCTGACGTTGGCGGAGCACGCACCTGGGGTAGCCCCCGTGCTAAAAACTGGACTCACGGCCACTGTGAGCCTCAGGCGCACCTGGAGAGGAGGCTCTTGTTACCCCAGCCTTACCCTCCGGGGAGTGAAGGCTCGTCAGAGCTGGGAGAGGTGGACTCAGGATTCGAACCCACGCCGGTTGGATGCCTGACCCCAGGCTTCTGACTGAATCTTAACGAGGCTGCGCACCTAAGACGGGCTGGCAGCTCCGGGAGGGCAGCATTTCCCTTGCCCCTTGGTTCGTCCCAGCCTCCATCCCACACGGGATGGGATTTTCTTGGCACACACCCTCAGCTCTCCTATAATATCTCCTCAGGCAGGATCCGGGAAACCTGAGGATATCGATTTTATGTTTATCTTCCACTTTAATTTTATTTTTAACCTCTCTACAAATGTCTACATTTTGTGATATTTGTTTGCCTCAAATCTAATAACCGCACCACCGAATGTAATTGCCTCTTGCTTATCGTTACAGAACAGGCCACCTGGAGAGAAAGCCCGTCAGGTGAACTTTACTTTGAACCAGCTCTTCTCCCTCTGGTTCAATGAGGCCGGGTTGAGCATCTTCCTTGGGGCGCTGGGGATACAGGAAGAGCAACCAACAGTCCTTCCCCCAGGAGATCACACAATCCTCTAATTGTGCTAGAGAGCCTTTGAAAAGAAGCCAAACTATGTTTTCTGCAACTACAGATGCATCTGGGCATTAACAGTGGGAAAAGTTAATTGGTAGGAGCTTAATTTTAGATTGTCTGAAGGTCGGGGTCCAGTCTCAGAATCACAGGTGCCTCAGCCCTGACCTGAGAAGGACATTCCCGAATTCCTCACCTGACTTTGCCAGCCCTCCTCCATCTCAGGCAGATGTCTTTCTCATCTTTTCTTCACTGCTGCTCCACCACAAGCAAGCGCCCTTTCAGCCCAACCAACTGGCCTCTTAATGTGCTGAGCACTTCTTGACTCCAGGCATTTGCCTGTGCTGTCCCCCCTAAGACTAAGTCCTGCTCTTTCTTTAGAGCTCAGCTTCCACTTCTCCTTCAGGCAGGACCTTATACCTCTGACTCCTGTCACTCGTCACTCCTGTGGCAGTTACTTGCACACACCTGTTGATAGATTGTGTGGCAGGGTTAAACTTTTCTTACATTTGTACTGCCTTTTCTTTGAAGGCAATAACAGGGTTCCACATTCTGTTGATAATTCTCGAAAGGCAGTGCTCATATATATATAACAGGTGCTCAATGTGGACATCGTAGGATTCCCAAGCTGGATGCAGCATCTGAGATCACTCACTGTATGAAGGGTGGATGGATTGATGGATGGATGGATAGATGAATGAATGAAGGAGTGGAGAGAGGATGGATGGATAGCGGAAGGAATGGAGAGATGAGAGAGGAAGAGATGGAGAGATGGAGGAGGCAGGGAGGGAGAGATGAAGGGATGGAAGGATGACGGGAGGAGGAGGTGGAGAGAGGGATGGATGGATGGAGGAAGGGATGGATGGAGGAAAGGGTGGAGAGATGGAGGAATAGATGGATGAGGAAGGGATGGAGGGATGGATGGAGAGATGGATGGAAGGATGGATGGAGGAAGGGATGGAGAGATAGAAGGAGGGATGGCGGAATTAATTTGAACAAAGCAGTCCCTAGCATATAGTAGGTCCACAAAAATATTTGTTGAGTGAATGCCTGGTGCTTCTCTGCACAGAAGGACCTACAGGACAGGGACAGGAAGCAGAGGGAGGGGCTGCACCTCCCTTTTGGCAGCGAGCCCAGAGAGACAGATGTTCACTCTCTTGAATTGTATAACAAGGGAGCACAGATGTGTAGTAACAAAACACAATGACCAATTTGTTCAAGTACCAAAGGTTTTGTCTAGCTCCCCAAAGTGGACAAATAGCAAAATAAAAGGCAGTTACTGAGAGGTGGAGCAAGGAGCCAGGATAGGATGCGTCCCATGCTGCATGGAAGATGAGCCCCAAACGTCATGGTGTGGCAGGGACTGTCGGAAACGAGGGGCCAAAGCGCTGGCCTTGAGTGAAACAGCCTCTGAGAGTGGAGCCCAGGATGCTGCATTTGACGGAAGCTTCCCTGGGGAAGCTGATGCACACGCAAGATGGAAAACTCCAAAAGGGGCCCAGTGTGGACCCTGTTGGAGACGAAGGCCCTGCACTTGAAAGAAGGGCATACGGGGTCTGGTTTGCCTGTTACAGGTCATGCTAGCTGTGAAGCGTGGAGGATGGGTTGGAATGTCCGAGACTGGTGGCTGTGGGACGGTGAGGGCTACTGTCATTGTCCAGGGGCCAGGGAGAAGGGTCTCAACTGGGGAGGCGGCAGTGTGGTCAGAGAGCTGGAGATGGACAGCGGGTGTGGCTAGAGCTGTGGGAAGCATCCAGTCCTCCCCGCTTCCCTTCTGTCAACCTGCTGGGCTCAGGGCTGCCTGGCAGGCTCCATGGCAGGTGAGGCACACAGCCTCGGCCACCCCAAGCAGGCCCTGCCCCGGGCACCCCTGAAGGCTAACCTGATGAGGTTTCTCTTCAGCTTTCAGGGCACGTTGGAAGCGGGACCAGGACTGGCCAAAAAACTAGCACCTAACCTCACAGTGGGCAGAGGAACAGAAAGATAGATGGCATGGTCCAAAGGGGCTGGGAAGACCTCCTCAGCCTCCAAGTCTTCTCTCTTCCAGTTCCTCCCATTTATTCAATTGATGTTTAATGAACTCCTACTGTGTGCCAGGCCCTGGGAATAAGCAGAGTGTAGGTCCTGCTCAGAAGGAGCTCAGAGGCTGCTGCCATCCCGACAACAAGACGAGGACTGTGCCTAGAGTGGGGACACTGTAACTCCACCCGAGGGAGAAGGCGTCACAGGGGGTGTGTCCAGTCAGCTCAGCCGCCAGAACAAAATACTGCGGCCGGGGCATTTAGACAGCAGGCTTTTCTTAGTCACGGTTCTGGGGGCTGGAAGTCCAAGATCAAGGTGCTGGCAGACTGGGTTCCGGGTGAAGGATCTCTTCCCGGCTTGCAGGTGGCAGCCTTCTCCCGGTGTCCTCACAAGGCAGAGAGAGCGAGCCCTGGTTTCCCTCTTCTTATAATGAGGCTAATCCCACCCTGGGGGCCCCACCTTCATGACTTTGTCTACACTCAATGACTTCCTCAAGGCCCCACCTCCAAATACCATCGCATTGGGGGTTAGGGCTTCAACATGACAAATAAAAATGACAAGTAATAGGATATATTGGAATATATGAGGAAGCCATTTGGTGTAAACCTAATTTGGCCTGACCTTGTCTTTCCAAAAGGGCCTGACCGCAGCCGTTGACCATGCATTGTATATCTGCTTTAGAGATTCCCTATGGCAAGAACAAAGGCCCTTGAGATAAAGGTGCAACTTCCCTCCCCCTCCCAACGTTAGAGTCTCCTTAAGGATTAAGCATCTTTCCTTAGGCTAGGGACTGATTGCTGCGCTCACCTGTGACCGCCCAGCTCGAGACAATAGACTTGCCTCCTGCTACACCCTCCGAGATAGCAGACCCACTACCTGCTGTGTCCATCAAGCGCTGTGCTGACAGGGCAATCTTGTGACTATTGTGGGAGGGACATTTGAATCATATGTGAAACACCCTCTTTGAGGGTATATAACCGCCCTATGTACCCCCACTTCTTTGGAGTGCTCTGTTCCTTTGTGGAAAGACTCTCCCGGGTTATAATCCTAAAACTTAAGCTCAGAATAAACTCACCCAAATTTTCATTTATAGATTGGCTATGGATTATTTTCGTCGACAAACATGGATTTTGGAGGGACACAAACGGTCAGTCCACAACGAGGAGAGCTCAGCCTTGAGGGGTGAGTAGGAGTTCACCAGGAGAAGTGGTGGGGGAGGGGCTCCTAAGCAGAAGGAGGAGGGAACTGAACCTGCTCAGGGTGGGGAGAGCACAGGGCGTTCCTGGAAATAGGAGTTCAATGGGGCCAGAGCAGAAACAAGCAGGGTCTAGGGGTGGGAGTGTGGGAGAAGAGACTGGAAGGGGCATGGGAGGTGTCTGAGGCCCTCGGGTATTCCTATTCCAGCCTTACCTACGCCCTTGGGGAGCCAAACATGCCTTCACCTCTCACAGGGCCCAGGAGCCCTTTCAACCCTGCGGGAAATCTGTAAGCTGGACCCACTCGTTGGGGGATGTGGTCAAGAGACCAGCAGTCAAAGGCTGGTGGGGTTTGGTGTTTCACCCAACCCAGGTCCCGAGCACTGAGGGCTGTGCCAGGGGGTATGACGGTGAGTGAGCTCCCCGCGGCCCTCCTGGGGTTCCAGTGGGGGAGGCCATGGTTTCTATGAGAGCCAGGAGGCAGGGGGAGAGGAGCAGCACCGCAAACTGCCCATCCCGCTTTCCGTGGCTCTGCAGGGCTGCCCCGCACCCTGGGCTTGCCCCCGTGGGCATCATCGTGCGACAGCTGGGGGCTGCTTCCAGTCTCGCCCCCTTCACTCATTAGTTTCTAAAGCGAGGAGTGTGTGGGGGTTATACTCCCTCTTTCTCCTCCCTCGGGGCTTTTGCGAAGCCTAAAAGGGGATAATTAGAAAAGCCAAAGTCAGTGACATCCTGACTTCCTCCAGAAGGTCTGGAAACACTCCCTGCCCTGGGTGTACTGTTGCCCAGTGGCCACATGGGGGCGCCGAGGCTGTGCCTGGAGATGGAGGGTGGAGGAACCAGCCGGTTTCTAAAGCCTTGAATCCTAAAATCTCAGGCCGAGACCACTATATAAATTAGAAGTAATATTTGAATGCTATTTCCTACCTGACGGGGTGCTTTCATATCTACCATCTCATATAGTCTCCGAGAGGCCCCCACGAGGCCCCTGCCCTTGGCTGCCGGCAGGGCTGGCCTTTAAACCGTCTCAGAGGGGAGCTGTTAACTGAATCTTAGAGGTTTTCGGCAGGGACAGTGTGGAGTCCCTCTGGCTGGACTTGGTTACCGAGGAGAAGGATGGGAGGAAGGAGGCAGGGTGCAGGCGTTGCGGCTGGCGTTTTTTGGGGGGAGCCCAAGATGGCTAAAGGCAGGCAGGTTACTCCCCCTTTCCCAGCCCGAGAGTCCGAGAGAACCTCAGATGTCCCTGAGGGGCACAGGGGTTTAACGCTCTCACAGCCGCTGTGCTACAAGCCCCAAAGCACCACTGGTGGGACCAGAGCGGCATTTCTCAAACTCGTCATTGTTGACCGTTGGGACCAGATCATTCTCTGCTGGGGCGGGTGGGGGGGAGGCAGGGGTGGGTATTGTGAACATTGTAGGATGTTAGAATTCCCTGGCCTCTATCCACCAGATGCCAGACCCTTGCAACTATGACAACACATCTCCAGACATTGCCAATTGTTCCCCGGGGGGCAAGGTTGCTCCTTGTTGAGAACCAGTGGACTAGAAGGACAAAACCAAGACAACGTTCTTTATACAATGGTGTCTGTTCTGTGCCTGTGGCCAGGTTACTCCTGGGCCCAGGCCACCATCTCTGCACGTTGTGCCCATTTTCACATTCAGCCCAGCCCTTTCTCTGGGATGCCCAAAGGTCAGCATTCCCTTCTGCTGCCTCTGCTTGGTCCCTGGCTGGCTGGCAAGGTGGGCTCTGGGCAGGCAGGCAGCGGGAGCACATGGCAGCCACATGGGCCAGAAGCCCTGAGCCTTGGGAACAGTGTGCTCCTCTGTGGGAGGACCTTTCCCAGCAGGAGGCCTTGCGAAGGGGTGAGGGGGGTGGGGCGGGAGGAGTGGGGGTGGAAGAAAGTGCCCACTGTTAAGGGGCCTGTAAGACAGCCAGTGCGCACCTGCCCAGACAGCTCAGGGACTGATGAAATGGGTTCCGTCTGTCTTTAGAGAGCTCCTTCTGTTGGCCAGGCACCGTCCTAGGGGCCTTCTCTGTCACGCAACATCCTTTCAACACACTTTTATGTCGCTCCAGCTTTGGACCAGGCCCTGGGCAGGTGGTGAAGACACAGAAATAGCATCCTGTCCTCTCTCTGTCCCCATCTCAAGGAACTCACAGACTAGAGGGGAGGCAGGGATAAGGCGGTAAGTGCTTCTCACTGTGGGACCGGATGGGGGCCATGGGACTGTTTAGGCTGGGGATGGGATGAGTCTGGGGAAATCCTCCAGGAGGAAGTAACAAAGATGCTGATTCACAGCAGAGAGAGCCCACCCAACACACTCAGAGCCAATGCTAGTGTGTGAAAACCCTCACAGCAGATATGTTCCAGGGCGACTGGAATAAAGCTGCAATCAGACTGAGTGGCATCAATCCAGGAGGTCTTCCTGGAGGAGGCATTGTGATCGGGAGGGAAGAAAACCGTTCCTGGAGACAGGTAGTCTTGGATTCAAATCCAGCATCTGGCTGGGAGATTTTGAATGAGTCTCCTGGCACTTCAGCCTCAGTCTCTGTCGAGGAGGGTTATGAATCCCTCCTTCCAAGGCTTCCAGGCCACGGTGCCAAGTGTGCATAGCCTGCACAGCTGTCTGCAGCTGCCCTGCCTTGCTTATGAGAAACCAGAAGACACGAGGAACAGAAAGCCCTTAGCCCCAAAGCTGGCTCTGTGACTGTTGATTGAATGTGAGTCCAAGGCAAGAGTTGCCAACGGATTTGGAGAACTGTAACCGGGAGAGGGCCCTCCCTCCCCCAGACCTGGGACAGCCGCCTGGTCTTCTTCAGTAGGGGCATGGTCAGGGTTGACACATGACACCTCCTCAACTCCCCTGCCTCCACCGGCCCCTTCCGCTCCGGGAACTGCTCCCATGACGTCCAGCCTGCTACCGCAAAAAGGATAGACCAGACGACGGCCACTGGCAGGGAGGAAAATAATCCCGGGCCAGAGGAGAATCCATCTTGAACGGAAGGGACAAGCACCCCTCTCATATATCAACATGTGCCAGGGTGAGGAGACATCAGAGTGAGAAGGAAAAGGGCACAGTCCCTTCAAGTAAGGGCCAGGGGGCCAGCCTCTCAGCTTGTATATATCGTGCATTATGCAGTGGGAGAGAGAAAATCAATAGAGCTGTCAGCAGTTTAATGCATGCAGTGTTGCAGACGTCCCCATCTCCGGCTGCTCCAGACGGATGCCTCAAATTAAAAACCAGGGGAGGGGGAGAGGGGCTGAAGGAGGTGTGAGATAAACACCCTGACAGACCAGAGGGGAAGAAGGGACACGACTGAGGACCTGGGAAAATTAAAGTCCATAAATCATGCGGCTCGGAGAGCATCCCGGGGTGAATGACAGGAGACCCTTACTGTCAGCAGTGGTGTCCCAGGTCTTGGCAGTCCCGGAGGAAGGGGAGAGTGTGGGTGTTAAGTGTTAATGCCGCATGGGAGTGAGGGGGGTAGGGTTGGAAGCAGCAGGGTGAGATGAATGCCAACCTCATAAGCTGGAGTGTGGGTGGAGGTCCTTTGGGTTGGGGCCGCTGGTGGGTTGCAGGACCTCCACCAGAGGCAGAACTTGCTCCCTACCAACTGCTCCCTCCCACTAAGTCTGGTCTCCACCGGCTCAACCCATGGGCTCCCTTGCACAGGGCGCCCCCCCCCCCCCCCCCCTGTGCTGAGACTCTGCCAGCTGAGCCCCGCCCATGTCTCCTCTCTGTCCCTGTCTGTCTGACAGCACCCGTTTCTCTAGATCTCCCTGTCTGTGTGAGTCCATCTTGCCCACTGGGTGCCTCATCCTCAGAGCTGGGAGCCTTCTGCCCCCTCGCAGTGAGCGCTTCTCTTCACTGGCCCTGTGTGTGTGGGGGGGCTGCCCTGGCCCCTCCTCTGAGCCCCTGGATGGTGACCCCTGTAGGGGAGTCTGAGTGGTCCACGTGCCCTTCCCAGAGCTGGCCAGCTGGTGTGGAGACTCTGGGAAGGACTCTGGGCGCACTCAGGGCCCCCAACCCTTCCCAGAAGGCAGCCATCATCCTCCCCACCCCGCAGCCACCACCCCAGGACCCCCTTGCCCAGGGCGGGCCAAGAGAGAAAAAAACCAGGCCAGGCCACGCTGGGGTATCGAGGGCCAGACAGTGCTGGTTCCAGGAGAGAGCCACTTCCTGCCAACACCGTCCCCCACCGCCTCAGAAAGCTTCCAGGTCCTGACAGGAAACAGGTGCAGCAAGACTGGGAGACTGGAGGATAATTTGAATAAAGAACTGCCACTGGGCCTGAGGGTGGGAGGGGGCGTCACCTGACCCGACGGCTGGGCTGTGTCGGGGGAGGGGCTGCCTGACTGATGGGGGGCTGGGACCTTCAGCCAAGGTCCTGCTCTGCCAGCGGCCACCTCTCCCTCCCTCCCTCCCTTTCTCTCTCTGATCTCCTGCGGGGCATCTTTAGGGCAGAATGGCTGAACCCCACAGGTTCGCGGCCGTCACCCTGGGGGCAAGGAGCAGGGTGGAGGCACAACCTGGAGGGACAATGGAAGACGTCCCGTCCACCCGCTCCTCCACGTAGAGGGTCTACCTCCACCCTGGGGGTGGCCTTATGACCTCATGTGGCCGTGACAATGTCTCCTTCGTGGTCTCCAGTCTGAGAAGTCCCGCAGGGCTCACTCGACTCCCTTCCGTTCCGTCCATCATCCAAGCGGCCCCCGCACTCCCTCATCCCCCAAACCCAGGCCTCGTCTTCAGTCTTACGTGCCTGTCAACAGGCGCACGCGCGCTCTGGCCGGCGCGTCCACGGTGCGCGCGCACAGCCACGCGGGCCGTGTTTCCAGAGTAACAGGTAGGCCCGAGGTTGCTTCGTCGTGTTACATCGCCCAGGACAAGTTCTACCAATTAAACTAGTGACCCTGTTTCCAAAAGCAATTACCGGGGTCCTGCAATAGCTCCCAAGGTGAGGAGATTAAAGAGACCGCTCAAGGCTGCCAAACGAGGCTGGAAGCAGGGGCCGGAGCGGGGTCTGCGGGCCGCACCGCGCGCATGCGCGCGTGCACCTGGCTCTGAGCACGTGCACACTTAGAGAGAGAGGGAGGGAGTCGTGTGGAGGAAGCCCGAGCTGGGGGGGGGGGGGAGACGGCCCGGGGTCGCAGCCGTGGACGCCGGCAGCCGCATAGTGAGGGCGAGAAGTGGGTTCTTTCTGTTTCTTTCTCTGGTGTGTGCGAGCAGGGAAAATCAATTCGTACGAATGCAGACTCCATCCCAGGGGACAGGGAGGCGGCGTGCCTCTTTGTAAGCAAGGAGGAGCGAATCGGCAGGGGTCTCCGTGGTGGGAAAACTTTGCCACCGCCTCCTCCCCAGAGGCTCACCGCGGCCTCCCCGCTCCCATGTCGCAGGAATCCAGCGTCCTTGGAGGAGGAAGGATGGAGGCAGACGTGGCCGGGCCAGCCTCCTGCCTGGCTGAGCCTTGGGGAAGGGGGGTTTCCACAGGCGCACGGCTGCTCCCCACAGTCTGCACCTCCAAGTGATGGCTCTGCTCCCGCCCCCCACCTGCTCTCTGGGGCACCTGCTGAGGTGACACGGGCTGTTCCCTTCGCTCTGTCATCCTTCCCCTTAGATGTAGCCTGTGGCTTCCGGAAAGAGTCAGCCTCAGGGGCTGAGGGGCAGAGGCTAGAAGGTGGGTGGAGGTGGAGGGGCGGGCTGGACGCTGGCTGGGTCAAGGCCCTGCTCCTGTCCACTTCCCGCTTCCCTTCCTGTTGGGAGTTCTGCCCCAGCCCGTGCCTGACAGGCTGATCTGCTATTGATGGAACAGGACAGACGAAGCAGGTGGGGGAAGGGGGGGCTTGTTAATTACAGCAGGCAAGCCTTCAGCCAGGCCCCCTGGGAGGGCCGGGCAGGAGTGGCTGCAGTGGGTGGTCAGCGGTGCCCTAACTGCGGATTTAACCCTTCAAGGGGCCTGGGTAGGACTGGAAGAATGTCACTGTGTGTGGCTGACTGGAGTCGCACCAGACCTGGAGAGGAAGGCTGATGGGAGAGCCCTGAGGGACGCTGTTCTGTGGGTTCAGGATAGAATGGGGACAAAAGTTATTGTGTCGACTACCTTCCATGTGTCGGGTGCCACACCGGCTGCTCCATGAAGATCATCTTCTGTAATCCTCACACCAGCCCTAAACCTGGCAAGATTACAACCCGGATTTTACAGAAGAAGCTCCAGAAGCGCAGAGAGGTTAAGGGACCTGCTCAAGGTCACACAGCTAGTAACTAGAGGAAAAGGATGCCTCATTACTTGGGCATGGAGTGTTTCCTTGCTGAATTCCTCCAAGCCTTTCGCCTCCCTCTCCAGGGGTCAGCTAGGTCACAAAAGTTGCTGAGAGAAAGACCACAACTGTGAGGTGATTCATTTAATTTACAAATATTTATTAAGCACCTCCTCTGTGCTACAACTGGGGATCTAGAGACGCATAAACATGTTTTCTGACCTCATGGGCCTTGCCTTCCAGCCTGGGAGATGGGCCAGCTCTGCCTGCCATCCTTCTCAGAGCCAGCCCCAGGGCTCCTGCAGAGGAGGCAGTGGGTGTGTGACCCCCCCACCCCATGACCATTGGACCCCACCCTGTGACCATGTGACCCCACTCCATGGCCACGTGACCCCATCCCATGACTGCGTGACCCCGCCTCATGGTCTCAGATGATTGGACTAAGCTGGGACAATCCTGGGTTTGGGATGGGAATTTAGAGACTCTGGTCTGTGGCTGATTATTCTGGGATTTCATGCAAACTAGGGGGCAAGGGCGCTTCTCTGGGGGAAGCCACCATGGGGATGTGTAAGCAGAAGTCAGAGACCAGGTGGCTGCTGAGAAAGAGCAGCTGTTGCACAACTCCTATGCCTCTGAGAGCAGCTGAGCTTCCTGCCCCTGGGGACTGTGAGGTCCCCCCCACCACACACACATATTTCTCCTTTCTCCTGTAGCTGGTTTGAATTGGTTTCCATTTTTTGGAAACTGAATGGTCCGTAAGGTAGAAGTCTTGGTTGAGGCTGTGGGGGAAGAAGAAATACTCCTCTAGCCTCTGGGTCCTTCTGGCTTGTCTAGGAATTAAATTGATGTGAGACAGAATAACAGGAGAAAATCAAACAAGTTTAAGAACATGGATACAGGGGAGAAACCCAGGAAAGCTGAGCAACTCACCAAAACGGCTGAAGCCGCTGGCTTAAATACCATCTTCAGCTAAGGACAAAGGCGGATGTCGGAGTAGTGGTTTGGGGCTTCAAAGGGGAGGAGGTAATTCACATGGAGATGGAAAAGCAAGTGTTTGGTAAACAAGTGTTTGCCGCGCCTTTCAGAGACAATGGGACTTGATCAAATGGGCCTTGCTGGGTTCCTCCCTGTGTACCACACCTTGTTCATATTATACTATAGTTAACTGTGGTGATAGCTCCTTCCTGGAATGGGCCTTCTGTCTTAAATTCTGTTAGGCAGTTCGGGGGAAGGTCAAAGTTTCTTCCTGAGTCTTTTGTTCCTAAAAATAATCAAGCCAAAAAGACACATTTTGGGGTGGCAATTTCTGCTCCCCTGCCAGGCACACAAGCCCTGCAGAGCAGGAGCCCGGGGGAGGGGACTGCCCTCCCTCCGGGGGCCTCAACCAATGCCTGGGCTTCCAGCCGGCTGAGGAGAGAGACAGAGGAGACAATCCGTGGAGCCAGAGGAGAACCTGGCAGAGGCATCAGCCCAGACAGGGATGGGGACATATGCAAGTGTGTGACATGCTCAGGGACCTTCAGATGGGGGAGTGCTGGCAAATGTTTAAAATCTGGCTTTCTGACCAAAAAAATGATAATTTGTAGCATTTGCCGATTCCTGAGGTAGAAATACTCCCACTATAGCCGATTTCAAGCTTGCTGATGTGATGTCAACTTTTGAACATGTAACAAGCAGCTCTCACAAGCTGGTAGGAGCCAGTTCCAGCAGGCCACACAGGAGGTCATCAGGTTATTCCCTCACTGCAGGGCCATGTGGGGAGGAAAGGAGAGGAGGCTGGAGAGGGGGGCTGAGACGTGATGGGGAAGGGTTTTGAATGTCACTTCAGGAGTGTGAGCTTCAGTGTAAAGTGGCAGAAGCCCAGGCCCTGATCGAGCAACTTCGGGTGTGTGTGAATCAGCAGCTGTACGCTGTCTGTTGTCCACTGTGGCCTGGCTTTCCCTTAAGCCGGTCCCCTGAATGACCCCTGGGGGTCTGTTTGGGCCTGGTGTTAACCTGGTGAGGGGTGCACAGAGTGTGAGGTGCATTATTTCCTAAGAAAGAGGGAGAAGAGTTCTAACTCACCCCCAGCCAGCTGCACCTTGGGGCCATCCCTCATCTTAATGAGCCCATCCAAAGCTCGTTTGCTAATGAGGAATTTAATGGTCATAGACTGACAAGCGAGACCGAGAGGGGAGACAGGAAGGTCGTTATGAAAATGAAGTGTGTGGCTAAGTGCCATGCCGCTGCCATCCCACCTGCCTGCCCAAGGTGCCAGCCCAGAGGAGGTGAGGTGGGAAGCGGGGACCTCCAAACGGGGCTCCTGGCTGGGCCTGTGGGTCAGCACCACGGACAGGGGCAGCTTTGTTGTGCACTACCTCATCTGAAATGCCCTTTATGCTGCTTTCGCTCCCTGATCCAGTTTGTTTTTCCAATACTCTGATGGGACGTCCCCTCCACTTGGAAACCTCACATGCAGCCCCAGATGGGTTAAGGCCCACGGTGTCTGCACGGCAACCTTTGCACATTCTCGTAGGACCCATGTCAGGGGCTAGAATGCTACGTTTCCTGGGCTATTTTCCCCACCAGTTTGTAAGCACCTTGCCGGCGGGCTCTGTATTGTCCTCTCCACATCCTGAATGTTGACCACATGCCCAGCACTGTGCAAGGCATAGGGAGAGGATTTTTTGAGAAATGAATGCATGAATGAACCAGTGAGTAAATGAGTAGATAGAGGAGCGAGGGAAAGAATGCATGAATACCGTGTTTGATGAAACAATCAAGCCAGGTTATTGAAAGAGTGGGTAAGGGTTTGGGCACAAAAGAAATATTCTATCCCTTAGGTTGCATACACAAGACAGAGAGGGAAGTTAGAACAGAGATTTCCAGAAATCTCCACATCCACTCCCCCATTTTTCCACAGATAGAGAGCTATCCAGAATAAAAACTACACATTCCAGCATTCCTTGTAGCTATTTGTGGCCATGTGACTAACTTATAGCCAATAAGATATAAGGAGAAGTGGTGTAAAAGGAGGGAGCATGCCCTTCTCCTTCCCTTCCTCCTTCCTGTTGGCTGAACTGTAGGGGTGATGGCTGGAGCTGGAGCAGCCATCTTAGACTTGGCAGCCGGCCAGCTTGGAGTAACACGATGGAAGAAGGGAGAGTCTTTTGAAGACTGTGCAGAACAGAGCTTCTAGCCCAGCCCTGGGCTGCTAACATCCAGACTGCAATGGGAGAGAGAAATTAACCTTTAACATATTTTCCTGATATTTTAGGTTTCATTGCTCAGCTGAACCTAACCCTAAGTAATATGCACCATCATGAAAGAGAGACTCAAACATAAGAATAAAGGGCAAATCAAGTGGTACAAACTATGGAAGTGAACATTGAGCAGGGTTGCCTGAGGTTAGCTGAGGGTGACAGGTCTTGAAGGAGGGAGGAGGCACAGGAGGAGTGTGCTAGGGTAATTTTTAGAATGGCAGCTGGGCTCCTGAATCTTGGGCTCCTCTCCTCATCTGGCCTAGAGGAGCTGCTTGCATCTTGCCCTGTGCTCAGCATCCTGGGAAGACAGAAGGTATCTGGTCAAGGCTGCTGGGTTGGGGCAGCCGGGAAGCCTTGCTGGGGCTTTGGACATAGAGAAGATGGGAGACCAGTGAGCGCAAACCTGGTCTGGAGAAGGAGCACTGGACAGGGAGTCAGGTTGTGTTAGATATCTGGCTGTTTTCTCCACTTCTTCTCCCACGTGGGGAGGCTGTCAGCCCTCATGGTGGTCACTGTGTTGTTTGATGGGTCGGTCCATCAGGCAGGGGCTGGGGAGGCCCGCGGATGTGAGGCTGGGTCAGGAAGGGACATCTTCCCATGGCCTCGCTCTGTGAATTTGGGGAGGAGAGCTTAGAGAGTGGGCTCTGATGGAGGATGTGGTAGGCAGAATTCTAAAATGACTTCCATTGACCCACACCTTTGCATAATCCTCTTCCCTTGAGTGTCGGCGGGACCTGTAATTTACTTCTAACCGATAGAATATAGCAAAAGAGAAAGGATTTTGAAGATGTAATTAAGGTCCCTAAACAGTTAATTTAAAAGAGTATCCTGGGTGAGGCTGACCTAATCAGGGGAGCTCTTTAAAAGAGGGACTGGAAATCAGAAACTCTCATTCTTGGTGGCCTTGAGGAAGCAAGCTCTCAGGAGTTCTACAGTTGTAAGGAAATGAATTCTGCCAAGAAGCACGTGTGCTTGGGAGAGGGTTCCCGAGTCTCAGAGGACACCCCAGTCCCAGCCAACAGCTTGAGTGCAGGCTCACAAGACCCCAAGCAGAGGCCCCAGCTAAACCATGACCAGATTCTTGATCCCTGGAAACTGAGATGATACGTGTGTTGTTCTAAGCCACTGAATTTATGGCAATTTGTTACTCAGCAATAAAAAATTCACTCAGAGGGTCCGATGTACCTGGACGGATGCTGCTTTGGTCCAGCCCAGGGCCTACCTCCCTGGAGCTGGGAGATGAGCCTGCAATCGCCACTCATGGAGATGCGACAATGAGAGAGAAAATGAAAATCCAAGATGGAGCGATTCAAAAATTGTCATCTTGGCAAACAGTGGCACTTAGATTTCCCATTATTGATCCCCTCAGCGGATATTCTCCAATCTCGTAATTACAGGAGGACTTTTTCAATTTGGGCTGAATTGCTTCCCCTCCCCCTCCCCCTCCCTGATTTCTTTAAACTCACAATAACTCACAGTAGATTGTATGCAGCTGTGGCGTCTAAATAAACCAGACTAATCATTTTAATTGAAATCCGATCCCAGCAGTGGGAAGGCTCCTCCCAGTGGCCGTCTTCCTTTCATCTCCCGGGAACAGGGAGCAAATCCTGCCCTTAGCTTGGGGCCCCTCAGGGACATTTCCTTCCTGGGGCCCACACCCTGTGACTTCCCAGGGTCTCCTGGTTGCGGGGAGGCGCTGACCAGCGCTGGGACCCCCTGAGCTAGACTTCAGCCCCCTGCCTCCAGGCACGAGCGAGGCCGGGGTCCTCCTGGGAGTGCACCCCGAGTCCTTTATTGGCTGTTCCTGTTGACCACCTGGCCGTTCTCCCGAACATCTAACCCACTGGTTCTGATGAGGGGGTGGGTGGGTCTGTCCTCCTCTCCCAGGGATGTTGGGCAATGACTGGAGACACTTTTGGGTGTTACAACTTGGCAGGAGAGTTTCTACTGGCTTCTAGAGGGGCCAGGGATGCTGCTAAGCCGCACAGGGCACAAGACGGGCCTCCCCATGAAGAATGATCTGGCCCCAATGTCAAAGAATAGTGTGGAGGTTGAGAAACTCTGAGTGCTTCTTGAACTCTTTTCTTTTTGTAGAATGGAAAGATCAGTGGCCAGAGCTGAGAGATGGAGAAACAATGCGCTTGGATAATGACACACGCACATGAACACACGCACACTCAGCCCTTCCTCCACCTCTGCCTTCGCTCCTGGTCATCCTTCAAAATTTGGTTTCGATGTCACCTCCTCCTGGAGTCTTCTCCGCCCCCCGGGCTGCGTGACACGTTCTTCCAGAGTCCCACGCGCACGTTTCCGTTAGCGTTTATCATCCCCAGATAGAATCTAGGAGTTCAGGCAAACCTAGCACACGATGACAAAGGTCTGGACGGTGGCTACCTTTGGGCGTGTAGCGATGAGAAAGGACAAGAGGGGGCTTCTGGGCTCCGGGGGGCTGTTCTCTTTCTTGCCCTGAGAGCTGCTTCACCGTACTGTCCACTTTGAGAAAAGGTGCCCTGCTGTACAGGCACGATCAGTGCATTTCATGTGTGTATTTTATAATTCGATAAAAAGTCTACTTAAAAACGATCTGGTTTCTGTTTGGTCTGGTCCACCCTGCCCTTGGTGGTAACCTCATCTGGGTAGCGACTGTGTCTCTAATCAGGAATTCTTTAACTCCTCAGAGACTCTATTATCTTTCGTAAGGGGATAATAATGATGATATCGGGAGCATACAGGTTTAAAGCTTTATGCCTGTGAAATGTTTACTTAGCACAGTGCCTGGCACAGAGGTTTGACTTGTATTATTATCGGCTGCTTGGTTAAGGTTTGTTGAATGACTGAATAATCTAACTTGAGGCATTCACACACCAAGGTGCAGTACCACCCTGGTTGCCTGCCGCTCTGGTTCCCCAGGCCACTGCCATCCTAGTTTGGTCCCCGTGTGGGCTGACCTGTGTCTTTCCCTCCTTCTTCCCCTCCACTTCCTCAGAGAGATGCCCTGGCCGCAGCTTCCTGACCTGGCCCCTCTCTCTGGAGCCCCTCCCCAGGATGGTAAGGAGAAATTTTCCCTTTGAAGGAACTGCCGCTGCGGGCACCAGGGGACACTGACTGCTCATGAAGGACATGTTTCCCTGGCGAGCCCGTTAAACCCGGCCCCACAGGCCTGGGCCCCAGGGACCCTGCCGCTCCGTGACTCAGGAACGCGGGGAGCCGCTGGCTTTGCGGTTTTTGCTTCTCCTCGCTCTGCTCTCCAGTTTCTGGCAGGGAAAGATGGCTCCCAGGCTGGCCGACTGACTCCCCACGGCCTGTGGGAGGCCCAAGAATCTTTGGCTTCTAGGAAATCTCGTCGGCTGTGTCAGAGGCACCGAGGCCTGTGGTCCTTTATCCGTCTGACCGTCACTCAGGGAGTGCTTACTGGGTGGGGTGCTGGGGGTACAAAGATGAAAAACTCAGTTCTAGGAGACGGTCTACGAGTCTCTAAAGTAGGGGATCCACTCGTGATCCCCATCTGAAGTGGGGGGCCACAGGGGCCCCGTGCCTCTCATGTTGTGCTCTCCGTGACCCTGAAAACTCAGCTGTGGCTGTCAGAAGCTGGGGTCAACATCCAAGCCAAAGGTCTTGTGTAGATGAGACCGGAGGAAGGTCGTCTGCCCAGGAGGCAGGGCTTGGTGAGGCTGCTCAGGAGGCGTGACGCGTGCCACACCTGGAGAGAGTGGCAGCCACAGGTTCTGAGGAGGGTGACAGGACCAAGGGCCTGCGAGGAGCAGTGGGTCCTGAGTGAGGGGTCCCGTTGCTCTAGCCCTCTCCAGAGCCCGCCATTTTCTTGTCCCTTCCTTTCCCTGTGTCCTTCCCATAGATGCTTCCTGTGACTCAGGATCCTCCACAGACTGACCACGCGTCCTCGTTTGCCCAGGACAGTTCTGGGTTATGCCCAGTGTCCTGGCAGAATGATTAATGGTTCCCGCTTTCATTCTAAGGAATGTTCTGGCTCACACCTTAAATTATTTGGGAGGGGGGCCCTTGAGGACACCTGGGGACAGCATGGACATGGGACAAGGCTGGAGAGCCATGATGGGGGTGTGGTCTGTGGGCCCGAGCCAGCCCGAGAACTGTTCCTTACTTTCTCTTGGCCAAGTAAGTGCAGAAATGGAGAGGAAGCGTTTAGAAACTTTCCTGGCAATTGACAAAGTAATTTTAGGTCTGTTGATTAAATAATAATAAATTAATGAATTAATAAATAATAAATTAATAGTATTAAAAGTAATAAAATAGTATTAATAATTAATAGTAGTAATAGTAATAAACATTAGACTTCTTTTTGTGAGTTATTTAAATTTCATTTTTATATTATTTTTACAGAGAATTAATGATGCAGCCACTTTGGAAAATAGTTTGGTGTTCCCAAAAGAGGTAAACATACGGTCCCTGTGTTTCAAGGTCCGTATGTCCCAGTGATTCTGGGTGTCTATATGCCCAAGGGAATTGACAGTATCTGTTTTATGTGAATGTTCCCTGCAGCATTGTTCATGATAGCAAAAAATGGAAACGACCTAAAGGTCCATCCACTGAGGAATGGATAAGCAAAATATGTATCTTCATACAGTGGAATATTCTTCAGCCGTGAAGAGGAATAAAGCACCGACACGCTACAACACGGATGAACCTTGAAAACACTGTGTGAAGTGAAAGAAGTCAGACCCAAAAGGTGTATGATGGATGAAATGGATGTTGGATGAAATGTCCAGAACAGGCAAATCTGTAGAGACAGAAGGTGGATTAGCGGTTGCAGGTGCCGGGGAAGGAGGGCGTGGGGAGTGAGTGCTAATGAGGGCATGTTTCCTTTTGGGGTGATGAAAATGTTCTGGAATTAGATAGTGGGGATGACTATGCAGACTCGTGACTATACTAAAAGCCGCTGAATTGCACACCTTAAAGAGTGAACTGAATGGTATGTAAATTATATTTAAAAAAATTTTTTTAAAGTATTGATCTACCACTGATTGGAAACTGAAACAACGCTGGTCCTCCACTGCAGATGCTGAGAAACGCTGACCTAGTTCACCCTCGGGTGACGACACTGAGTGCTGGCCGAGGGGAGGAGCCGCCCAGATTCACTCCAGTGGGTTTAGTGGCAGGGGGCCCCGGCGCAGGTCCCCAACTTCCAGCCAACGAGCTCAGCATTGAGGTCATTAGTCAAGCGTCTGTTGTGCTGTGTGACGGGCAGTTCTGGACTGCAGTCGGCTCATGAGAAAGGGGGCACCGGGGGTGTCCTGACAGCTCTGGAGGTCTGTCCTCCACCCCTCCTCCCGAACAGCTCGGAATAGAGCTTCTACAAGAAAACCCTTTCTCTGCGAGGGGCAGCAGTGGCCTGGCCTTCCTGACCTTGTGTCTCCTTCCACTCCAGCTGGGAGTTGGCCACCCCAGGGACTGGGTCCCCTCGGTCAGGCAGAAGGTGTGCGGGCTGCTGGGATCCAGGACCAGGGCCAGCCTGCCTCTGCCAGCAGAAGCGGAGACCAGGGGCTTGTTTCCCTGCTCTGAGGGGGCTCCATTTGTTCCCACAAAATCTGAGGGGCCGGCATAATGCCAAGGTGTGGGCAGCACCACAGCCAGGGCTACATGCCTGACCGGCACCTGGCCTGTTGGTCCGTGGGCAACACAAGCAGTCTGGAGCCAGGTGAATGATGACAAGCACAACAACGAGGATTGCTAGAGTTTAATGGGCGCCCACTCCATGCTCGGCTGCGTGCTAAGAGCTTTACAAATGCTGCCATCACACATGCCCAGACCTCTCAGGTGGGGGTTAGTATTGTCTGTAAGTTACTACTGAGAAAAGCGAGTCTTTGAGAAGCTGAGAGGCTTGCCTTGGCTCCCACAGTTGCCCTCTACAGGCTGGGGCCTTGAATGCTGGTCTCTTTGCCTCACCCCTGCACACGCTGTGCCCTCCCTGGTGCCTGCATACAGAGTGGAGAGCCAGCAGCTGATGGAGGGGAACCAAGACTGCAGAGGCAAACGGGGGGAAGAGCCACCTGGATTCGGTCGGGTTCCCACGCTGGTGGAGGGTCACCCACATTGTCCCTAGCACAGCCATGCCTGGGCAGACCAATGGCAGGGAGGCTGGCACAGGTGCTGAGCAACCCCAGGGCCCAGCTGAGAGGGAGGCAGGGGGATGGACCAGATGACCTACACTCCTTCCAGACTCAGGAGTCTTCTGTTGTGTGGCTGACATGAGGGAAGGTCTGGGGAACCCTGCCTTCAGGTGCTGTCTCCTGACTTGTCCATGCTTGGGGTCTGGCTACTGGATGTGTGTTGGGTGGGTCCTAGGCTCTTGGTCCAAATGTGGAGACCCAGCCCTTCTTGGAGTTTCTGGGAAACATGAGGACATGCTGAGGTCCTATAAAGACGGCACCCCAAACAAGAGCAAGCTGAGGCCTCTGAGGGCATGAGGAGCAGCTACTTGGGGGAAGCTTCTGGAAGTGAGCGTTTTGGGGCAGGATCTGGAGGAGAAGGGAAGGAAGCCAGCAGGAGGAGAGGGGTAGAGGCGGGGGCTGGGGCAATCCAGGACATCTCCCCTCCATCATTTAACTTTCCTTTCTGACTCCCCGGTATCGCGCTCACTCCGAATGCAGATCATAAAAATTACAATTGATGTTTCAATTAGTTATAATTTACAGAGCTATTACATTTAGTTTCTCTTTTATTGTATTTTAATGGCTTCAAATTTCTTGTTGATGAGATTCAGCCCCATGCTCTGAAGCCACCGTCGGAGGGTGGGCAGGGGGCTTGGGTTCTTAAGAGGGCATGTGGGCGAGCGATGGCCCCGGGGGCCCCTTGCTGCATTGGGTCCAGTTGTCTCACACCCGTCTTTGCTGTCTGGGGTGGGCAGTGGGGTGGGGGGAGCGAAGTGAAAAACTGCTGGGCAGGGGGTGTGTGGGTGGGTGAGCAGGAGGAAACTTGGGGCCCCCACCCTGCAGGCATCTGTTGAAATTATCCCGCTAATGGAGAAGGAGCATTTGCATCTTCTTAACTAAGGATCTGGGGGAATGAGGCGGAGACGAGGGGTGGGGCCGGGTGAGGAGCTGGCGGGAGAGAGCCTCGCCTGGCTGAGGGGGAATCAATGAGCTGTGCCCCTTTCCGGGACTGCCAGGACCAGAGAGCGCCTGGGGAGGGGGCTCGGTGGCCGAGCCTAAATAAGAGAAGGGAGAAGCTGGGGAGAGCAAAGCTGTGCCCTGCATAGCGTTTTCCGTCCTTGGCGTGCCTCGCTCAGCACGTGATCAGCCCCGGCGCTTAAAAATATCAGATCTGCGGCTTCGGTTTTCTTGGCCCCAAGCTCCAGGGCGGCTCCAGGTGGCAACTCCTCCAGAGCAGTTCCTTTTGAAGTTCCTTGTTATTTGGAAGACGTTTCCTGCACAGTCCTCTCTCTTCTTCCTCCTCTGCAGGGATGATGGTGGGAGCGGGTGGCTATGGGGAGCTTGGCCACAAAGGAGGGCCCTGGATGTGCTTTCCCTCACTTTGTCCCTGAGGGACCGACCCACACCCAGGGCCCCAGCCAGCCCTGCTTTGTGATCGCCGGGGTGACTGTGCAGTGAGCGGCGGCCGTTCATTCCTCCACGGAGCTTGGTAATTGGAGGCGGCCCAGGGGTGCGGGGCCTTCCTGCCACTTGGTGACTGTACACAATGCCGCCTGCTTTGAAGAGGCTTCAAAGTGTCTCCCAGGAAGGCCCCCACATCGCCTGAAAAGCAGCCTGGACTCTGCCAAGTGTGTGAGCAAGGAGAGAGGACAGCTCCACGGGGCTTCTCTCTCCTCTCAGCTTCCCAGGTGGGAGGCAGGAGTCACCACATCAAAGTCTCGGGAACTGGGGACCTGGATCGGATCAGAGGTCCCGAGTCAGGCTGCTGCTCCTGGCCAGTGGTTCCGAATTTCTATTTAGGAGGCTCCCGGGAGGGCTGCGATAGTGCTGGCCGGGCTGAGGCCTGAGGCTAGGCTTGATGAGCAATGTTCGCATCTGCCCCTGGGGCTGGGGGCCTGCTGGAGAAGATGGAGGAGGGGCCTGACCTCAGAGCGCGGTCCCCTACACCTCGGGCCTGTCCTGCTCCTGCCCCGGGTCTCTTCCCAGAGGCTGGTGGGAGGGAGGATGTGCGGAGATCGCCAACTAGCGTGTGGAGGCTCTGGAAGCCTTATCATGGGAAGAAAGATGTTTCGAGGAATGGAAATTTCAGGCTGGAGAAGAAAAGGCCAGCGGGTGAATGCACTTTCTAACTTTCAAACAGTTAAATCAACCGAGGAGGGCCAAGCCCTAGCAGGGGTCTGCCGTCCTTCTGACCCTGTCGTAATTTTAGGCCAAGAACACGGCAGCTGTGTGTCCAGGGCTCCCCCACCGCCCAGAACCGTTTAGCTTCCTGACATTTCCCATGTTCTCAGCAATGACTCCCAAACACTCCAGTTTTTCCTAATAAATCCGATTTGAAAAGAGAACTAGGTGGTTTATCGACTTTGCTTTATTCAGAAATCCTCTGAACCGTCTGAACGTGGGCAGGCTTTTCCGCTTTCCTGGGCCACAGTTTACTCGCATGCAGTGGTTGGGGTTTGCTGTGGAGTGCGCGGTACACGCCCCGGACACGCGGCTGAGCCAGGAGTCGCCTAGACCGCGGCTCCAGCAGCAGAGCCGCGATCCGCGGGTCCGGTTTCGGGATGATCTGGGTTTTCATCAGGCGCTTTCTAACCCCAGCCCCATCCCCCACCCAGGGATGGCACAGTGGGCATCTCTTGGTATTGCTTCCTGTGTTGGTTTCTTGTGGCTGCCCCAACAAATGACCATAAACCGGATGGCTTAAAACAAGAAAAATGGATTCTGTTCCAATTCTGGAGGCCAGAGGCTGCACTTCCTCTGAAATCTCCAGGGGGCATTCCTTCCTGGCCTCTTCCAGCTCCTGGCATTCCTTGGCTTGTGGCCACAGCACTCCTATCTCTGCCTTCATCTGTACATGGCCTCCTTCCCTTTGTGTCTGTGTGTGTCCTTTTCTGTCTCTTACAGGGCCCACCCTACTGTCATTCTGGTGGGCAGACAATCACAGTGTCCTTCCCATCTGCCTAGCCACAGGGGCATGTGTGTGACCCCCGGGGAATTGTACCTGTCTCCCAGGCCACGGGAATGGATCCTGGGGCAGGGATCTGAGCTGGCCCAGTCAGTCATCCCTGAGATTCATATGATCCTCAGATATCTTCAGTGGCAGGGGGAGAGAGAGCCCTCTGGGGCGCTGAGCTAGGACCATGCACACGTGGAGGGGCCTGTGGCTGTCTCCCTTCCTCCTGTTGCGTGGAGGGAGCCGGGATGCAGAAGGACAGGACAAGGCCAGCAACAGAAAGAAGCAGAAGCTGGAGATGAGGATGTGACGGTTGGGGTTAAGACAGAATGCAAGAAATGGGGGAAATCTGATGCCATCATCCTGGCGTCCAGGCCTGTGCACACCCAGCTTCAACTTTTCTGTCCCCCAAATTTATGGGGACCCCTAGCCTGTCTTCTCTGCTAGAGTGAGTTTGAGTTGCATTTCTGTCACTTGCCACAGAGCCTTAATGAGCACACATGACACAATGAGGAGCCGTCGGTGGCGGTAGTGAGGAGGCTGGGTGAGCCACCATCAGTGACGTTATTAGAAGGGATTCCTGCTTTGGGCAGGGAGCTGGACTGGATTAATGGTTTCAATAAGCACACATTAGGCGCCTCCTGTGTGCTGGGTCCTGGGATGCGGAGGGGAAAGACGCCGGTGAAGTTGTCCTGCCTCTATGTAAAGTGGGTCAGTTAGAGAGTAGGAGTGATGGGGGACGCAGCTCAGGTAGCTGTCAGGTTGGGGGGGGACCCTCTGCAGGTCTGGAGTGGGCTCCTATGCTTGGTGCGCAGCAGGTGCTAGGGAAGTATTTGTTGAATAAATGAGTTTAGATTATTTTATGGTTCACCTGCCTGTGTTTGCCAGTGATTCATGCTGTGTGCATCCTCTCCTTCCTTTGTACACCTGCTTCCCAGTGGGCACACACATGTGCACGCACACACACATACACACACACTGTCAGCTGCCTGGTATGGCGCTGGGTACCTGGGATGCTGAATAAGCATCTGTGGTCCGCATGCCAGAGTGGCTGGCAGATGAATGATTGGCAGAAAGCTGCCTCCATCCATCTTGCTGTCTGTGGCGCCCCTCTGTGGCGGCAGTGGGAGTGGGGCCCCCTCCTGGCTCCTGGAATCTGGGCTCTGTGATTCACTTTGTGGATTAGCCATGGCATGTTTCATCCAAGGTCTCTCTCCTCTTGCCACCCAGGATGCACCTGGGTCATCTTTAGCAAGAATCAGGCACCCATGGCCATTTCACCACTGCCTCTTGACTCCCAGGCTGTCTGGGGATCTTGGGGGGCACTCAAGGAAGAGGGAGGGAAATTGCAGAGGGAAGCATGGGATGGGGGTCTCCTTGTTTCTAGATACTTCTATAGTGCTCTCCTTGGAGGGTGCATCTGTGCTGCAGGTCCCTCGCGGAACCACTAGATGTCGGTGTTTCTTAATGGATGGAAAGTGGGAGTCTGGAGAAGGGGTGATGGAGAGGGAAGTTCGAGACCATCTTAGGGGGTAGTGCCCATTTTAGAGATGGGAACAATGAGTTCAGGGGACTTAGCTAAGGCATAGGTAAGGATTCCCTGGATAATACACAGTGAATCAGTCAACGGACCCTAAGGTGCTGACTCTCAGTTCCCTTATTCAGCCTCTTCCTTCAGGATCCTCCCCTCCTGTGGTGCCCAGGAAGGGAGCTGCGGGCAGGTGAGTGGGAAGGTGCTGGAGCGGGGTGAGGTGGTACTGGTGAATCAAGCTTGGGGAGGAGCACGCCACCCGATAATGAGAGAGGCAGAGAGAGGGAAGACTTGGGAGGGCCCACAGCTGGAAAAGCCCTGGTCATCCTTCCCAGCATTCCTCCTTCCTTTCCTGCCTCTTGTCCTCCTCTGGGTTTGGGTCCACCATATAAGAAGACAGTGGGGAAGATAGAAGAGAGCCAGCCGGGCTGGGAGGCTCCGCTTTTCAAAGGAAAGTCCACCTGACGCTGAATTGCAGGGCAGGCTGCGTGTCATTCCTCTTTGGAGCTCATCCTTCCGTTCCCCTTGCTCCCGTGTGCTTCATACCTGGCAGAGTGGCAGGTGCTCAGGAGGCCCCCGGTCAGTGTGACTGGGTGAAGGCATGGATGCTGAGCAATAGAGGACGGGGCAGAGGGTGGCCAAGAATGGGAGATGAAGCTCCCCGGTGCATGGGGCAGACCCAGGGATCCCAGAACGTGAGGCAGCGATTGGCTCCTGAGCCCCCAAATACAGGGACGGCTCGACACCATGTAGGATGGTGATAGTTAAACAGCCTCTGCTCACCCCCATTGGAGGGGAGGGGCGGGGCCAGGGTGACCGGGCATCTTGGGGTAGACCGAGAGGGATGATAAAAAAGGTTATCCGCTGCCTGCAATATGTTCCCTCTGAGCCTAAAGTTCTGTCATTGGAGACTGATTTATTTAGGTCAAGCCATGACTCCCCCTAGGAGTCTGACATAGTTTCTTGCATGTAATAGACTGTTCAGTAAATATTTGTCAACTGAGTCTCCATTAAGATGAAAACACCCCGAGGAGGGATAAACCATTTTGGTTTGCTAACACTTCACTGTGAATTAGTTTATCACACTAACTAGTGCCCTAAGAAGGTTTCCGAGGGGAAGACACAGCACAGATAGTGTTTAGGAGGTGCCTGGGGAGACTCGGAGGTTTGGAGTTTGGGCAAGTTCCCCGGGAAGATGTGATTTGATGAGAGCGGGGCCAGGGTGCTCAAGGTCAGTGCAAGGGCTTCAGGGGTGTCTGCTGCCGGTACGTGTGATCACGCCCTTCCTCTGCTGGAAACTTCTTAGCAACCTCCATGGTCCTCAGGGAAGTGTCCCAGCTCCTCAGCAAGGTTACGAAGGTCCTTCCCGATCGGCCTCCTCACCCCTCCAGCCTCAAGGATCTTGACACTCTGGATGCTTCAGCCAAACTCTTCCTTAAAAATAAAGTGAAGCCTCATCGCCTCCTTCCCTTTGCACCTGCTCCATGTGCTGCATGCCTGGCTCACTATCCCACGCTCTTTGCCTGGTTAATCCCGATCTGTTATTCAACTTCAGTGTAGAAGTCACTTCCTCCGGGAAGTCTTCCATGACCCACCCAATGGAGTGGAGGGTCTCCTTCTAGATGGTCCTGGAGGACTCTGGTGCTGCACTCTTGTAACAGTTACATCACAGAATTATGAAAGATTAATAAGAAGTAATACATGTGCAGAGTTAAAAAAAATTCCAATCGCATAAAAGGCTTGTAATAAAAAGTTATGGTTGTCTTGCCTGTATCAGTGAAGGTCCAGTCAGGAAAACAGAAACCACACTAGTTATTTTAACAGAGAATTTAATATAGAGAATTGGGTAATGTGTTAGAAGACGGAGAAGGCAAAAAGAGAACAGTGAAGTAGGATGGAGATGGTAATTGGAGAGAGAAGACTTCACTTCTACGGCTGGCAGAACAAGGGAGATGTGGGGCTTATCTAACCCTAGAAGCTTGAAGAAGAATCTGCACGGAGCTGGGCTCAGCCATCTGCTGAGCGGCCCTGGCTGACTAATGCCGAGATGTTTGAAGGAGCGTGGTGATGTTATGCCATAAAAAACTGGATATTGGCATAAACTTCTCCTGCTGGGGTGGAGAGATGTTGCTGCAGCGACGGGGACAAGAAAAACAAGCAAATAGGAAGAGCATGTCCGTTCCTATTCCTCCAGCCTCTCGTTTCTCTCTAGTCCTGTTATTGGCAGAACCTAACAGGGAGCCAGCTGGCAAAGGAGAAAGGTGAGCTGCAGAGTCCCGGCCCCAGCGTCATAAAACAGAGGTGAGAAGGGGGCTGGCTCCGTGGCCGAGTGGTTAAGTTCGTGCGCTCTGCTGCAGGCGGCCCAGTGTTTCGTTGGTTCGAATCCTGGGCGCGGACACGGCACTGCTCATCAGACCACGCTGAGGCAGCGTCCCACATGCCACAACTAGAAGGACCCACAACGAAGAATATACAACTATGTACCAGGGGGCGTTGGGGAGAAAAAGGAAAAAAATAAAATCTTTAAATAAAAAAGAAAGGTTTAAAAAAAGAGAGGTGAGAAGGATGCACCTGGAGTTGAGAGATGACGGGTTAATAACTGACACAGTCCACCCCTTGCCACTCAGCATCCACACACATCCTTCTACACATGTCTGAAGTCTATCTAATGACAGTAACAACAGATTTATGTCTTTACCTTGCAAGGTGCGACTATCTTTGTACAAAGACCCTCACTTTGTTTTAAAAAAGAGGAGATGCAAAATCCCAATGGCCATTCTATCCATCTCTGGGTGACCGTCATGGCACCCATTTCTAGGTGATGTTGATTATCCCTCAAATTTAGTCACAGTCCCATCTGAACATTCTCTGACTTAAAGACCAAATGCTAAAGTTAGTCACTGCCTGCCTTATATAAAATCAAAAGGAGGAAGGCAAGAGCAGAGAAAAGAAATCAATTAACATACACAAATACATATATGTATATACCTAAGAAGCAAGGCAGAAAATATTCGTGGTGTCTGTGGTTCTTGTTTCCGGGAGGCCGTCGTGGAGATTTGTGACTTTCCTCTCCACCGCCTGTTCCATACCCATCGTAGGTCTCTTGGACTTGAGTACTAACTGGTTCACCAGAGAATTTCCTGGGCTCCCTGACCCCCTCGTGTAGCAGCAACTTGGTTTATTCCTGGTAATTAGGAGAGTAATTCTCTTCTTTGTCTGTTTATTTAGCACATTAAGAACCTAAAACGACCAGTCGGTCTCAACTTCCTGTTCAGAGGAGTGATTATTGAGTCTCTGGTGGTAGTGTTCCTCCCCTGGTTACTAGGACCTCAAAACCAGCAGAGTTTGAAATTGGGAGGTCAGGAAGTGGAAATTCTGTGAGAGTTACTGGCGATGGTAGTGTTTCCCTGGCCTGAGTATTCTGGTAGGGGGAGAAGCATCCCCATATGTTGGCCCTTGATTCACAGCATGCACTGCATCCTGTAAGGCCAATCCTTTGGGATGTTCTTGTCCAACTGGCATCATAATCGAGTTCTCGGTAGGCCATTTCCCTGTTCTGTCAGACCAGCTGCTGCTGAGTGATGGGCTTTGTGGGGAGACCATTGATTAACATGGGCATGAGCCTGTTGCCTTACTTCTGCAAAATGAGTTCCTTGGTCAGAAGCATTGTTGTGTGGATGTCAGGACGCTCTGAGAGTTCATGGGGCGGGAGGGCCAGCAGAAGCTTTGTAAGCAGGGAAGGCAATCCTAGGTCCAGAATGCATATTACTCGAGGGAGGGCAAATTGCTGCCCCTTCAATAAAGTCAACCTGCCGTCAGGTGTCTGGCTGATCCTCCTGGGCCCTTGTGCTGGATTGAGGCCTCAGTATTGGTCCCTGCTGTCCTTAGCTTAGGAACTGAGCAGAGGTGGTACCCAGGTGCATTTTGTGAGAGGATGTCCACACTGTTAAGCCTGCAGGTGGACTCCATCTCCACCACCATAGCCATTTTGTACATAGTCTTATTAAGAAACCACTGGGATGGCTGGGGGGAAAAGCAGATGGACATCCACAAAATGTGTCCTCTTATCCAGGTGATTCTTGAAAACCTCCTCCAGAGTGACTAGCCTTTCATGAGCCTTCAGAAGGCGTGAAAATATGTTTGTGCTCTGTGCCCACTCCAAGAGGTCCATCCACGTAGCTCTTGCCCAGGTCTCCTTGTCGTGATCTTTCAATCTGGTTCTTTCCAACTCCCTCCCTATTTGGTAAAACCATTAACCACAGCCCACAAGTTAATGTAGATCCTTGCTTTTGGCTCTCTCTCAGTTCAGCCAAAGTGGACAACCAAAGAGACCGCTTGAACTTGTGCCCTTTGGGAGGATTTCCCTTAACCCCCATCTTTTAGGGACACTCTTGATTCGGGTTGTAATATAGCAGCTCACTTCTGGTTGGTGCCTATGTATCGTGCAGAACCATCTGTAAGCTGATCTGATTTCTTTCCTCTTCAGTCAGCTCATCATAAAGAACTCCCTGTGACTCCACGTGTATGGTTCCGTCCTTCAAAGGCGACCACTACATTTTGATTTTTTCTGGTCTTTTGTTGTTCTATTTCTATTTCTTGATTTGTTAATTATAGACCTATATTGATTCCTTACTGTGGAAGGTGAAGATTTCGTTTACACCTCCCATGCACATCCTCCTGTTTGTGGTAGTTATATTTATTTCTTATACTTGTTAATCTTAGTAATCTTTTTTTGGGGAAGATAAGCCCTGAGCTAACATCTGCTGCCAATCCTCCTCTCTTTGCTGAGGAAGACTGGCCCTGAGCTAACATCCGTGCCCATCTTCCTCCACTTTATATGTGGGACGCCTCCCACAGCATGGCGTGCCAAGCGGTGCCATGTCCGCACCCGGGATCTGAACTGGCAAACCCCGGGCCGCCGAAGCGGAATGTGCACATTTAACCACTGTGCCACTGGGCCGGCCTTCCACCTTAGCAATTTTAAATAATATACTCAAAATATCCAATTCCTATTCCCTTAAGTGTGAGACTGTAATTCTTGAGTGCTCATTCTGTAAGATGAGGGCATTGTTAGTCTCCTATCCGTTCCTTCACCTCTCCTCCCCACACCTTTCAACTCCCCAACCTCTGCCAGCTTTATCTTTACTTTCACATTGTCAAAGCCGATGGCAGTTAGATTCTGTTCTTTAACGATTTTTATGTTTTACCTACAGATTAATCTTAAAAGCTGAGATCCAATCAACAGCCTTTGCATGTTTTTTCCTTTTTAAAAAAATTATTTTACTGAGGTCACATTGATTTATAACATTGTATAAATTTCAGGTGTACGTTGTTATACTTCAGCTTCTGTGTAGACTGCATTGTCTTCACTGCCAATAGTCTAGCTTTTATCCATTACCAAACATATGTGCCCCTTCACCCTTTTTGCCCTCTCTCCTGACCCTCTTCCTCTCTGGTAACCACCAATCTGTTCTCCTTATCTATGTGTTTGTTTGTTTGTTTATCTTCCACATATAAGTGAAATCATATGATATTTGTGTTTCTCTGTCTGACCTATTTCGCTTAGCATAATACCCTCAAGGTCCATCTGTGTTGTTGCAAATGGCACAATTTTGCATTTTTTATGGCTGAGTAGTATTCCATTGTGTGTGTGTGTGTGTGTGTGGGTGTGTGCGTGTGTGTACCACGTCAGCTTTACCCATTCATCTGTTGATGGGCACTTGGGTGGTTTCCAAGTCTAGGCTATTGTGAATGACGCTCTGATGAACATAGGGGTGCACATATCTTTTTGAATTAATGTTTTCATGTTCTTTGGAAAAATACCCTGAAGTGGAATAGCTGGATCATATGGTATTTCTATTTTTAATTTTTTGAAACATCTCCATACTGTTTTCCACAGTGAACAGCCTTCACATTTTGATGATGATGTAAATGTTCTTTCCTGCAGTGAACCAGACAGTATAGAAGGATCATGTTTTCTTCTCTCTCAGTCTCATATCGCAACCCTTGTACAAATATTTAAAGGAGACTCACATCAAAATCAAATAGATTATCTTTTTGTATTCTCCATCAACTGTTGAAAATTATGCTGATATTTAGATCATTATTGTTTGGTACAAATTTTTTTTCTCGGGGTTTTTAAGTGCATATTTCTATTCTTTTGAGGAGGAGAGAAATTATCTTCCTCATCATTTTACTAACATCTTTCCGTTTCTTCCTAAGTCTATCTGTTGCTTGGAATACATTGAACTTCTTCTCAAAGATCTCATCTTTGGAGACCACTGACTTTCTGTCCTGACCAGCCGTGATCCTGGGATTTCTTTTTCACTAGAGTTCTGCTTTTTCTTCAATCCAAGTTTCTCTCTTGCTCAGTATCTTGTTCATCGTGTTAGCGTAACTCCTCTAGTAATTTCTTTAGGAAGGGTGCACAGGAGGTGAATTTTATGAGTTTTTGGATGTCCAGGTGTTATTTTCCTCCACTGAGAGTTTGGCTGGGTGTAGATTTCCAGGTCCAAACTCGTTTTCCTTTGGGGTGATGGAGGCATTCTCTCCCGTCTTCTGGATACAGCACCGCTGATGAGAAACTATGGCAAGTTCTCATTGCTTGGTAGGTAACTTTTCCCCCTCTCTGGAAATTTTCAGGGTCTTTACTTTATCCTTAATGGACTGAGGTTTTCCAATAACGAGTTCTGAGTGCGGGTATTTTAAAATTCATTTTACTCAGAAGGCCCTTTTAGCTTCTTTCTGCCATGAATTCTGGAAGACTCTCTTTCAATCGTTTATTCTTTCTGTTTTCTCTCTCTCCTCTCTCTGGAGTGCCTGTGCATCAGACGTTGGACCTCCTGGATTCGTCTGCCATGTCTCTTACCTCTTCTCTCATATTTTTCATTTTTCAGTCTTCTCTTTTTTACTCCACATTTTGGATATTTCCTAAACTTTACCTTATAACTCTTCCATTGCATTTATATTCCCACAATCAGATGATTTAAATTCTAAGAACTTTTTTAAAGTTTTTTTTAGTCTCTTCCTTTTTCACTGCATTCAAAGCTATTGGATGCAATAGCGTTCTGCGCTTCTCTGATGATCCAGTTGGATTGCTGCTCGTTTTCTTTTTCATTCTTGGGATTTCTCTTTCATTCATCACATGCCTAGTAAGTCTCATTTGCCTGTTTCTATTTAAGAATGAAGGAATGGGGTAATTATTCTAGGAGGCTGGTGAGAGTCTCTTATTCTTTTACATGTTGTTTTATTTTCCCACTGAGTGCTTCCCTGTGTGGGAATTCTGCTGAGAAGCTCAGAGCTCATGCACAGGCCCTGCTAGGTCTGCTGTCGCTTTAGGGGGACTGGCCAGGCAGGCGTCTGTGCAGCTGGACGGGGAGGAGGCTCCAAGGGCAGACTGAGATGTTTTTCAGAATGAGAACACCAGCATCCATGCTAGCAGCCCGCTTCTCACAGACGGTTTCACTGAGTTAGCCAGGAGTCCTCTCTGGTTGTATCGTGTGCCTATGGCTCTGTTAGGTGGGAGTGGGGTTGGAGGGTGGCAAGTGACACATCTGTTCCACAGACTTTCAATTAACCCCCAAGTTTTTAGCACCACCTCCTTGTTTTCTCTCCAAATGCAGGTCGTGTCTGACCTCCGCAAGCCCCCATCTCTCTCTGCAGGTTCTGCAGCTGACTGAACTCAGCCCCGTTTGTGCATGTCCCGGCTGCCGCTTCCTCCGCGCTGCCTCACCCTCGGCACGCTGCCATCACGTTCGCCTTCCGGATATATGTTGTCCTCTGTCGTCTATGGTGACCTTCCTTTCTTTTTACTATGACTGGTTTATTATCCTTTCTGCCCCCTTATTATTTTTTATATTTATTAGGTGCTAACTATGTGACAGGCACTGTTTTAGACATAGGAGACAGAAGAAGAAATACAGAGATGAGGTCCTTACTCTCATGAAGATGAAATTTTGGCGAGAGAGAGACTTTAAACAAATAAACAAATTGAAAAAGGACCGATGGTGATAAGTTCCATGCAGAGAAATAAATTGAGGATGTATGGAGCAACTGAGCAGCTTGTGTAGAGAGAGTGGTCAGGGAAGACCTCCTGGAGGAGGTAGCTTTTCAGCCAAGAGCTGGGAGTCCAGAGGAGATGGTCACATGAGGACAGGGCTGGAGGGTGGGGTGAGAGGGGAGTGGTCGAGGCACAGGAAACAGTTGGTGCAAAGGCAGGAATAAGCTTGGTGTATCAGAGAGACAGAAAGAGGGCCAAGAGGAGAGTGGGTGAGGGGAGCATGGTGTGGGGTAACATGGGAGGTTGGCAGCGACCAGGTCATCTAGGGCCTTGCTGGGCAGGGTAAGGAGTTTGCATGCTGTTCTGAGTATTAGAGGAAGCCATTGAAGCCATCCTGACAGGTCGAGGAGAATCAGTCAAGGAGACGGAGCAACGCAGGCCGGGAAAGTGGGAGGAAGACCAGGAGACGGGAAGATCCCAGAGACCAATGGAGCCAGGACTTCCAGAAGGACAGAGTGGGCAAGTGTGTCGCATGCTGTCAGAAGCAACATGGGATAGGAAGAGAAGTACCTTTGAGTCCGGCCAAGTGGAGACCCAGGAACGCTTGGCTGGGCACAGCTCAGGGGTGCGGTTTTAGCACCCCTGGAGCAGAGGCCGCGGCGTGGAGACTGCCTGTGGACAGCTCTGCCGAAGCTTAGCCGGAGGAGCAGACACACAGCACTGAGGGTGTCGGGGTACAACAGGGGGCGCCATTTATGGCCTGCTGCTGTGGGCCCTTCACAGATGTGACCTCATTTCTGGGATTGGGTTTCTGGCGTAGACACCTGTTGGTTAACTGCCCAGCACCCCCACCTTACCTTTTCTGGGAAGAATGTCTCTCCCTCTCCCACTCAACACACACTCATGCACACACACACGCACACACATACACACACATGCATGCATGGTTCCAGGGTGGCGCTCTCACCGTGGAGTTAGTGTCTCAGGACCTCACCCACGACTGGCGTTTCATGGTCCAGGCTAATCTGGGTTGAGCTGAGCCACCCAGACCTCCTTCCTGAGATAATGATGCCTTAACCACAGCAGACTGGTCCATGAGGGTCACCTGACTCTCTCCGGGCCAGATGCCTCCTGAGCATTTGGACTTGGGACAGGAGAGTGAGCCATCAGTCTCTCTCCAGGAAGCCCAATCTTCACATTTAAACCCAGGAGCTCTCTCAGTGTCCTGGCTGGAAAGTAGAAGATGCTGGTCTGGAGAGACAGCAAAAGAAAAATGAGCCCCTGTCCTGTTCTTTCTGGAAGGTCACTCAAACCTCCCTCCTTGGGTTCTATAAGAGTAAATTCCCTTCTTTGTTTTAAACTAGTTTGTGTGTGTTTCTGTTACTTGTGTGACCAGGCATCCTAATGAATTTTTTATTATTGTCTCATTTTTTCCAAATGACGGATCTGAGTTTTAGAGAGTAAAGTAGCTTGTAAGTAACGAGTAAGTAACTTGTGGTCACTCAGTGAGTGTGGTGACCTTGGAGAGAAGCCAGGTGTGTTGGCTGGAAGGCCCGGTCTCTTCCCGTACTGCTCGTCCTCGAATCCTTCTCCCACACCCCAGGGACAGTGATTTCTTCACCTGACCCCCGCAATTTGGATCCACAACGCAGTCCTGGTAGACATTCGTCTCAGAACTCTGCCGACAGCCCCGATTTCAAAAGTTGCCCCATCACTGCGAGTGCACTTAAACGTCTCAGACCTTTGTCCCGAAGGAGCTCAGAAAACATGGTCACCATCCCTCTGCTGCCCTGCATTAGTGCTCTGCCCTTCCTTGTCTCCTTAACTGAGGGGGAAGTCTGTGGAGGCGTGTAAGAGATTGTGGGAGCTCTGAGAGGGGAGGGACAGCACGGGGACAGATGGCAAGAGACAGTGCAAAAGGGTGGAGGGGAGCCAGGATAAGAAAGAAAAAGGGAGAAAGAAGACAAGAAGCGAAGGACACAAGACACACAGAGAGCAGAAACTTAAAGGACACAGCAGCGGTCTTCCTCCGGTCTTGACCAAAAGACAGATTTGGTCACATGACTTCCCACTTTCCTTGGGCTGAAGTCCAAACTCTCTGGCCTTGCCCAGAAGGTCCCGCGTGGGCCGGTCCCTGCCGCCTCCCTACCCTCTCCTTGTTCACGATACTCCAGGCTTCTGCCCCTTCTTTGATTCCTCGGACACACCAGGCCCCTCTCACCCCTTCGGCCTCTGCCCTCCCTATGCCCCACTTTGTGGAATGCTCGTCTTCCCTCTCCTCTCGTCCTCCTGACAGCAGCCCCTGGACGAGGGCTTGTGAGCAGGTTGATGATTTGGGAATGTGGTCGTTGGGAATGGGAGTGAGGAAGAAGGAGAGTGAAACAGGAAGGAGGGGAAACCATTACAACAGGTTGGTCACAGCCACAGGCCACTGGTGCTTGATGCCCTGGGACCCTATGACATGTGTCTCAGACCCATCCACCCAGGGGATGGAACGGGAAAGCGTTTATCCGCTGGTTCCTGTCCCCATCGGTCCATTGGTCAAGGGTGGCTCCAAGGACACAAGTCCTCTGCTCTCCAAGACTGTATGGGAGTGGGGGACCCTCAGGTGTCCCCTTCCCAGTGACAGAGGAGCCTTGGAGCAGGAATCCAGGAGTCACAGCATAGGCTGAGGCCAGGCACTGCCACCTCACACCTTCAAGAGGCTGGACTGTGCAGAGCCGGTTGCCGTAGCAGGTGATGGAGCAGGAGGAAGGAGCAAAGCGCTGCGTGGCAGGTGCCAGAAACACCTTCCCTGACCACTGTCTCCGGGCAGTCCCCTGTGACTCCCCAGCTCAGCGCTTCAGTTGTTTCCCGCATAACACTTAACCTGATCTGTGTTTATTTTTGTCTGTTCCCTGATTGTTAGTTTGCCTTTCCCACTCACGTTAGCTTTTTAAGAAGGTGTCTTTGGCTACTGTGTGGAGAACAGACTTCAGGTGGGAAGGGTGAGATGGGGAGATGGGGCCTCTGTTGGAACCCAGGTGATAGATGATGGGTCTGGGGTTGTCAGTGGAGGTGGAAGGAGGAGCCAGACTCAGGATGACTTTGGAGTAGATTTGGTGAGACCTACTCATGGATTAGACGTGGGAAGTGAGGAAGAGAGGGGTCAGGAAGACTTGTGGGGTTTGTCTTGAGGAACTGGGTGGACGTGGGGTTGCTTGGTTGTTGGTTTCCTCTGATAGACCTAGAGTCCATGATGTCAGGGCCGGGTCTGCTGTAGCCCCGAAGACTGGCACATAGTAGGATGTCGACCAATATTTGTTAAATCGATGAATGAATGGAAAAAGAGAGCAAGATGGAAAGTGAAAGCAAGTGAGCAAGAGGGACCAAAGAAGAGTCCTGGCAGGGAGGGCACGGGACTTTGGGTGGCTCTGTCTGCTGGAGGTCATGTCCCCGGGTTGAGCGGCTCCCTGACCTTGGGCATGGAGGTCATTGGTGCTGTTTGCCTCTGGGCTCACGGGGGATCACAGGTTCCCACCTCCTTGGAAGGTAGGAATGGACACGAGACTCACTCTGATCAACAAAATATGAGTGGAATTGACACGTTTCCCTTCTGGGTAACAACTTGAAGAGCCGGTACGGGATTTGCTTCCTGCCTTCCCACTGCTGTGAGAGGCACATGTGGACACGAGGCTCATCAGCCTGGGTTCCTGAGAGACCACAGCGAGTGGAGCCCCTGCCAATGTGTTGCACGTGTTGTATGAGTGAGAGGGAGGCTCAGTGACTAGGATGTTGGGGATTTTTGTTACTGTGGCCTGCCCTAAGGCATCCTGACTAATACCCCAGAGCAGCTGTCCGGCCAAGGGCTCAGTTTCCCCTATGGAGGGAAGCCCCCTGGAATTCTAGTGGCTGCTCTTCCATCCTTCTCTTGATTGAGCGACTCCCAGTCAGCCCCTGTAAACATATTCTACAGCCTTGGACTGGTGCTGGTGTCTCTCACCAGCTTTGCGTTCAGTGGAGGCTGCTTTAGGAAGAGCTCAGATCTCACCTCTTAAGGAGGAGTTGAGTGCCTGCGGGCTCAGTCACAACCAGACACGGACTAGGGGGCCCTCAGAACCTGGTACCAGGTACTGCGGTCCCAGGAAAGATCTAAAGGGCAGAGATGACAGACACCCTGTCTTCCATGTTCTCATGGTCCAAATAGAGATATGACGCCCATCTGTGGACCAAAGACGGGACCAGAATCAACTTGACAACAAGCACGGGCCTAGAGGATGTGTGAGGATTGAGGGGTTCAGGGTAAGAGGAGAAATCATTTGGGTGGGTGGCAGAAACCGAAAAAACCTTCCGGAGGCAGCGATTTGGGGGAGGCTGGTTTTCCCTTGTTACGTGGACTCAGGTGGTAGAGCCCCTGCCCCAGGAGAAAGGAATCAACTTTGCCGCAGTCAGAAAACCTCAGGCGCAGTTGCAGACCTTGTCCATGAGGTGTAACAAAGATGACACGGAACCATGTTCAGAGGGGAGCAACCGTGATGAACGGTCTGAAAATCAAGCCGTTGAAGAGATCGGAGAGGCTCATGAGGAGGAAGATCTGAAAGGGGCAGCTAGTTAGCTTCCGACCCTGGAAGGCTGTCTACCACGTGGAGGAGCGAGATACGTTTCCTGCGTCCCTAACTGGGCAACTTGGCTCAACATAGGCGGGTGGATCTCAATGCAAAAGAGGCACAAAAGAGCCGGCTCCCCATCCACGGTGGACTGGATTCTCTCCCTCACGTCTTCGTGCCCTCCTTTTGTCGTGTGATCTTGGAGTCTGTTTTTCTACCCCATGGCAGCTGCTCTCGGCCCCCTGACTTGCTTTGGCAGATAGAATTTTGGCCGCCACGGTTCAAGCAGAGGCCTTCCATCTGCTTGTGTGGTTCGGCTTGCCCTTCAGAGCTCCCATAATCCGCTGTGAGGAGAAGGCTCAGGGTAGATTCTGGTCCAGAGAGACTGTAGAGACACATACGGCAGACTTGACCCAACTGGAGCCAAGCTCAACCGACCCTCAGCTGAGGCAGAGCCACACGGGCCAACCTGAAAACCGATAAGCCAGCGAAAAGAAAACCACACCAAAAAACCCCCCAAAAAGAAGCTTGTTGTTTTAAGCATTTTGAGTTTTGGGGATGGTTTGTTACACAGCATTATTGCCACAATAGCTCACTAATAAACCATCATTGAATGATTCTGGCGTTAGATGGATAGGTTAGATAAGACATGTTTAAGGTTTCTTTCAGCCTCTAGATTCTGTGGTTTTGTCTTCCAAAGGGAGTTGTGGTTAACTCTTTATTTGAGGCTGAAATTCTACAGAAAAGAATCAATATCAGAATAAAATTTTGAGTTCGGCCCAGATCAGCTCTGCACCCTCTATGTCGGCCAGACATTTCATGGACCAGTCAGGGTCCAGTCAGGAAGACGGAGACTGCTCCAAGGCTTTAACAAGGAGGGGATGTTTTTATAGTCACACAGGTGATGGAAGAATGAGAAACCAAACAAGGGACGGTGAGGTGACCAGGAGATTAACAAGAGCAGGGAGCTCTGACTATTCCTGGGATGGAGGGACAAGGGAGAGAGGTAGTGTTAACCCCAGGGGCTGGGGTGACTCCGTGAAAGCTGCAGCCACGGAGGGCTGCCTGCTGGAGCCTCAGAGGAGATGCAGCTGCCTTGAGATTCTGCCCAAGGCAGAGAGAAACACTCTGGCTCCTCTCTTCTTCCCCTCTCCAATCTCCTGCCAGTGTCTCTCGTTGGCCAAACCCAGCTGATCCAGATCCTGGGATCCAGAGAAGGGCAGGGGAGGGACGAGGAACGGATCTGAGGGCACACAGCCTACAGACAGCACTTCCTTTGTGCATGCCCTTGGCCAAGCTGCCTGTCTTGGTAAATTGTCCTCCCATCCACCCAGCTGCTCGGCCAGACACCTGGGAGGCACCTTGTTCTATTCTTTCCTGCATCCCTGCATCTACTTTATAAGAGATTCCCATGAGTTCTGCCTCCAAAATGCATTTGAATAAATATCCTCATCATTTGCGTTGTCACCACCTGCATCACGGCAGCAGCTCCCTAGCTGGTCACCCTTTCCTCATCCCTTCTCTACCCAGCAGCCAGAATGATATTTTTCAGCCGTAGATCAGATCATGTCATTCTTTGTTTTAAACCCAACATTGGCCTTCAAACTGAACTCCTTCGCCCCACGTGGTCTCTTTTCTGCTGCCTTTTCAAGCCCACCTCAAACCATTCTCTTCCTCTCTCACGGTGTTCCAGGCGCTCACGGGCCTTTCCACAGTCCTCAGAACCAGGCAGAATCTTTCTTGCCTCGGGGGCTTTGCACCTGCATCTCCCTCACCTTTGATCACAACCAGCTCTTTTTCATCCTTCAGGTCATGACTGACATATCACCTCTTTAGAGATGGCCTTCATTGATCTTTTAAGTTTCTTCATACTCTTGTGACATGCTGTAATTCTTTTATTCATGCACTGGATTGCTTGTTGTCCGTGTCCCAGGCTAGAATATCATCTCCATGAGGATAGGGCCTGGCCTGGCCTGCTGTGCTCCCTGCTTCTTCTCCGTGATTGATGTGGAGGTGGCAGTCAACAAATGTTGAGTAAAAGATTAATGGACAAGAGAGAGGGGCTGAGAGGGGCCAGGTGGCCCAGCGACACTCAGCCTGACCTCGGGGGAAAGAAAAGGAGTTGCAATTTCTGTGCATGGCCAAGGGTCCATGGCCTGATCTTTGCGTAGAAGGATGGAGACAAGGCTGCAGTAAGTGTTTGCCAACCTGGCTCCCTCTGTCCCATCGCACAGGGACGTTTGAGGGAGGGGGGTGGAAAGGTGCTAAATAAAGCCAAAGCCTCATTGTCTCCAGTCCCCTGATTACCAGGTACTCAGCCTGCAGTCACTCAGTCAGCGGTGATGAGCTGTAATTGCACACGTTCTCCATGGTTATTTTTTACCCTGGAAAATTAAGTGTTACCCGTGCTTTCCCCAAAGATGTGCTCCAGGCTACCATCCTGAGGCAGAGGCTGGGTAGCCTTCTCCACCCCATGACCCGCAGCTCCCCTTTCCCCTTCTTGGCAGGGAGGTGGGCTGCCTGGGGGTTAGAGGCTCTGCGTCCTGGTCTAGATTCTGCCACCAACTTGCTGGATGATTCTGGACGTCAGTTTGCCCATCCGGAAAATGGAGGCTGTGCCGGGGGCTTGGGGAGGCAAGGCGGGCAGAGTTCGAATCCCAGGGGAGCACAAGGATCTCGAAGGAGGAGCTTTCAGGAGCCGAGGCTTGACAAGCAAGGTGGGGAACCCAAGAGGCCTGGGAATCAGCATCAGCCACCAGGAGCTGGTGACTCTGTGGAGACCTCTAGTTCTTGGGCAGAGGCTATACCCAACAACTTAGGACACAGCCGCAGTGCCACCCTCCCCCGAGCCTCTCCTTCGTGCCCCTGTAGCTCCAGGAGATTATTCCCAACCTCAGAGGCCCCTTACCTCCACCAATTTCGTCCTGCACCCCTTCTTTGCTAGACCCCTTGTTCTGGCTCCAGGAATCGCTGTGCAAAGTTTCGAGCTTGGAAGCTGCCTGGTTCCCCCGCCTGGTAGATGAGGGGGTGGGAGGAGGAGAGAAGCCCCTGATCTTGCTCCCAGGGGGACTCCGTGCACCTGGCTCCCGAGCTGTAGTCCTGACTGTCCATGATGCGCTGATCCATCCATGGTGCTGTGCTCAGACTGCGCTCGCTGGGCTTCCAGGGGGCTGGGCTGGAGCCTGAGGAGACATGCACAGCACTGTTTCAATGGGAAGATGCGCTCCAAGCTTCCAGCTCCAAAAAGCAGATTTTTTCAAAGCCCTTTTGGAGCCCAGCCTGGGAATAGCAAGACAGCCTGTGCTGGCTTCTGGGCTCAGAAAGACAGACAGGCAGAGGTGAGAAGGGCTGTCCGCATTGCTTGTCTTCTTCCAGCTGCCCCTGCCACTGAGTCCTATGCTCCGGGCCCCGCTTTGAAGCTGACTGTGGTCTCCAGATCGCTCTCCTGCTCTGTACCTGTGCAGGCCCAGCAGCCACGGGGCTTGTAACTCGGGGAAACAGTATGAAAAGGTTCTCACATGTCCCACCCCCTTTATTTCTTTGCTTAGACCTGGAAGGAGAAGGCGGACTCCCACCTGGTGTGAGTGATGAGTCATTCCTCACAGGTCTGCAGGAAGATTTACCTGCTGAGCAGCAGTCTGGTGCCTGATGCTCATCCGCTGGCCCCACCTCTGATCCAGGCCAGCGGGAGACAGCCCCCTGCAGGCTGCCACTGCTTTCACACAGGTGCCTCAAGCAAGGGAAGGCATCCTCATTTCTGCCCCAGGGCTCCTCCCGGGGGAGGATTCCAGAGGAAGCTGGTCCTGCCAGGGCACAATCCCAGGAGGCATTCTATACTGTTCTCAGGAGGTCCTGGAGAACATTCGTCCCGTGCTCACAGTGGCGGTCTCCATAGCACGCCTTGTCCTGGCATTCTTCTGTCTCCGTCTCATCTTCCTCTTTCTTTCGTTCCTGCTCCCTGGGGTCACCTCCCAAATAAAACACGCCCACATGCATCTTTATCTCAGGCTCTGCTTTTGGGAGAACCCTGGCTAAGACACCTATGTTTTGAAGGGTCCCCAAGGAGAACATGAAAATAAGGATTTGAGGTCCCAGATCAGATCTCGGTCATGGCTGGGATATTCCAAGAGGGCAATGGGGCAGGTAGGAGATGAAAGCCTGCAGGGCGACCTCACCTGCCTCTTCTGTTTTGGGTTGGGGGTGGCAGAGAGGACATGGCAGGGACTTGAACCTCTGGACCTGGGTTCAGCGGAGAGGGAGGGTGGTCCATGACCTGGCCACTTGAAGACGGACAAGGTGGGGCTGTGGAGGAAGGCAGCTCTCTGGCCTGGATGAGCGTGGGAACGTGTGAAGTCCTGTCCGCATGACTTGGTCATTGGAACTCTGTATCATTTTCTCTGGCTCCAGCAGGAACCCCATCATAGCCCGAGAGCCCAGATAGGAACCAGTTCCCATGGCACAGGGCGGGTGGTGTGAGTGCTGGGGGGTGGTGCTGACAACAATGGCTTCATTAGGAGGCCCTAATGAAAAGGAGATCTTCCAAGGCTAATGTTAATTGCAACCTGCAAGTGCAAAGAAATCCGGGACGATGAAAACCTGCAGGAGGAGAAGCTGGGCATCAGTCAGCGGAACAAGGGAGCTGGGGCTGGGCTGCCAGCCACACTCCAGCAGGGTCACCCCAGAGCTGCAGGGACCCTGAGAGGGCCTCTGAGTGTGTGGGTGCCCCATGACCACCCTCTGAGGTGGGCTGGGATCCCAGCAGGATTTTGAATCTGAGCAAAGCGCTGGGTTTGTCTCAAGATATCCGATCAGTTTCAGGAAGGGCCTTGCGCTGGTTAGGTTGGGGGATAAGGTTTAGGTTTGGGTCATTCTGCGCCTGGGCAGAAATTCTCGGGGAGACCTGGGAACGACAGGTGGAACGAGAATACATGACGTGGGACAGCAGTCCCCATCTTTTCTTAGGGGCCTAATTATGCATTCATTCAAGAACCTTTTATTGAACATCCACTGCCAGAACAGCTCTAGTCGTCTAGGGTACGTCAATGAACGAAACGGGCAACAGTTGCTCCCCTCGTGGGGCTTACATTCTAGTGGGGAGCTGAACATCATAAAGATCGTAATAACTTAGTAAGTTATGCGGCATGTCTGAAGGCCATAAGTGCTACTGGTAAAAAGAAAGAGCAGACACTAAGAGGGATGGGACGACTGGGTGGAGATGGGGGCAGTAGGTTGCAGATTAAATAAGGTGGTCTTGGGAGGACTGGCTGGGAAGGTGAGAGGGGAGCAAAGACTCGGAGGAGGTGAGTTGTTGTTTGCTGTGCAAACTTGGGTGCTGGCCCAAACTTCATTTTTGCTGAGCAAATGATACCTCATGCTCAGGCCCCAGGCTCTACTCCTTCAGGCCTGGGAAAGGAACTTGGGTCCAGGTCCTCACCTGCAGGGAGGTGACTGGTCTCCTGTCCAGGATGTCACAGCATCCACCTTGGTTTGAGATTTCAGAAGCAGACATGGTCATTTAGGGGGCTCCAGAATGGGTTCTCGGGGACTCTTGGAAGCCACCCCTTTCCTTCAGCACGTGGCTTTGCCTTCATTCCCAGGCCTGGTGCCCCTTCTCCCCATCTTTCCCCTTGAGGGCATTCTCATAATGGGGTGATTTCGTGCAAACACATTAAAAAAGCCGCAGTGCACCAGGGAGGCTGCCATAATCCTTTTGCTCAATATCTCTGTTCGCTGCATTAATGATCCTCTCCAGATTACCCATTTCCTAACAAACCATTAACAGACAGGAGGAGGGGAGGGGAGGAGGGGAGGAGGGGAGGAGGAGGGAGGGGGGCTGAGGACGGGGTGGTCCATGGTGGAGCTCAGGCTAACAGCACACAGGGCTCCGCGTCCTCCCCTGCTTCTCCAGGGTGGGAGTGAAGGCAAGGGCGGGGAGGAGGCGAGCTGGTGTCTCTCCTGGGAACCAGGGTCCTGATGAGGCGAGGAGGGGTTCTCCTGGTCGTGCTATTGCTGGAGACAGCCAGGCTCTGAATCCGGCCAGCAGCAAGGAGCTCCCCGCCTCCTGGCTAGGGCAACTCCGATCCTGGGGCCAATTTCCTAAAGAGAATGAATCTGGATGGAGAATCAACTCAGTGCTGGGAAGGGATGAAGCAAGTTTTACAGTTTGCTCAACATCACGCAGGCCACGAAGAGCGGGCCTGGGATTTGAACCCGAGTCCCTTTCAACGTGCAGAGCTTGCTGGTTAACCAAGCCCGGGATAGATACCGCTCACCGCCAGCTGGCTATTGTTGTGCCGCAGCTTTCTGAAAGGTTGCTGATGCCTCCGTTACCCATGCCCGGACGGGGCTGGATCAGTTACGTCATAGCTGTCCCTCACGGACAGACAGCTTCCTGCTTCCTGCATCTTCTTCCACTCTTGCACCAGGACTGTGCCTTCCCGCCCTTCGGACTCTGTGATCTGCCCGGCAGCGTGGGGCCCCCTGCTGGGCTCTGTGCAGACGGGGGCCTCTGCCCAATGGGCATGGACTCTAGGCCTTTTTGGGAACTGCCCTCTACCCTCCACCTCCCATTTCACTTCAGGTCTCGCTGTGGCCACTCTTAGGAGCCGGGGGAAGAAGCGGCCCTCTCCCCCTAGGAAAGCGCAAAAAGATCTATGGGGTTTAATAAGATCAGCCAGGGCTTGGCGCTAGTGCAGCTTCTGGTGACACCACATTCTTTGGGGAGGTAAATTTCCTGCTCTTTAATCCACTGTATCTTAAGCAGGTGACCCACTCTGTGTTATTACAAGCAGGTTATTATTACCATAAATCCTTCTGCTTCTACTTCTTCCATTTACATTAAATATAGTCTCTGTTATGGCGCCTAAATTAACTTTCATATGAGGAAATCTCCGTATAATTTAAAGGGGTGAGGAACGCTAGTGAGGCTGGGGGAGGGGAGGGCAAAAAGGAATGGAATGCAGGTTTCTCACCCCAAATAGAGAAGGGGCTGGCTCACTCCTTCCTGACGTGCTCAAAGCCCCATCGAATGTGGGCATCTCTATGTCCTTTCATTTATTTATTTGTGTCTTTGGAAAATGTTTGCGGGACATCTGTAGTGACAGGCCACAGGGATCAGAAATGCTGGAGATACTGTATGATTTCAACTATGTGACATTCTGGAAAAGGCAAAAAGATGGAAGCAGTAAAAGGATCAGTGGTTGCTAGGGGTGGAGAGGAGAGAGAAAGATGAACAGGAGAAGCACAGAGAATTTTTAGGGCAATGAAACTATTCTCTATGAGACAGTAATACTGGACACATGTCATTATACATTTGTCACAAGGAATGAACCCTAATGTAACCTACAGATGTTAGTTAATAATGATGTATCAATATTGGCTCATTGCTTGTAACAAGTGTGCTACACTAATGCAAAATTTAAATAATAAGGGAGAATGTAGGGGGTGAATAGAAAGGGTTTTCGGGAACTCTCTGTACTTTCTGATCAATTTTTCTGCAAACCTGAAACTGCTTTAAAAAAATGAAAGTCTATTAGTTAAGAAAAATTGATGGGGAGAATGTGTCTGCCTAGAAGGTTCTCCTAGCCCGGTGGGGGTGGTAGTGACCCACATACCCACCGTCTTGTTTCCTCGCAAGTATTGATGGGAGCGCTGTGCATCTGTGTTAATAGGAAGTTCTGTTCTAGGCTCCAGGCATACAGTAATAAACCAGACACGGTCCCTGTGTTCCCAGAGCTTACATTCAGGGGAGGGGGGTTTGGCAGCAAGCAAGGAACCAAATATGTGGGTGAGATGAGTTCAGATGGTGATTCGTTCTATGGAGAAATTAGGAAGGAAATGTGACAGGGTGGCTGTTCAGGTCGGAAGCCAGGGACAGTGTCTGTGCTGGATACTCCATTTGGTCCCCCAGATTCACTCTCCACCCTTGTGCAGGGTGCAGAGGGCTCCTTTGTCCTTTGAGTTCCATTTGAGTTTGCTGATGGGAGCACTGGCAGAGACTGGAGGGAGGGAGGAGGGCAAAGCTGGGTTCATTCCCCGGCTCCCACCCCGGCCGGTCAACACATTCTGGAAGCAGCTCCATCTCCTGGCCCAGGGGTGGTACCGGCTCCAGACATGGCATTATACCTGGTGGTCTTCCTGCACCCTGGCCACAGGTTTGTAAATAGTCCTCTCTTGAAACTGGCCTCCAGTTACCCAGTTTGGCTGTGCCATCTCTTTCCTGTCAGGAATCTCATTGATGGAGCACCTCTTAGAAACACAGTCATGCAAAGACTGGGAAAGACTGGGAGAGACCGGAAAGACCTGGGAGAGAACTCTAGAAATGGGTGTCACAGAAATGCGAATGCCCTGAGCGGGTATGAGCTTGGTGTGTTTGTGAAATCAAAAGAGGCCCAGTCGGGCAAAAGCAAGGTGAGTGAAGGAGTGAGCGATGTGAACAGGCTCTGTGTCTAGTCATGGCCTGATCTCTTAGGAGCTGCAAGCCAGGCAAAGAAGACTATGGTTTTCTGTTGGTTTTTAAACTTGTGATTTTTAGCATTTTTAAGGTTACATTTGCATAAAGGGAAAAGCGCAGATCTTAAGTGTACATCTTAGTGAGTTTTGACGAATGAAAACACGAGTGTAACTGAACCCCTCTCCAAGTGGAACATAAAAATTCGCTTGTGCCCCATTTCAGTTAACCCCATCCTCTCCAGAGGAGATCACAGCTCTGATTTCTATCACTGCAGATTAGTTTAGCCTGTTCTTGAACTTCGCATAAAAGGAATCCTACAGGAGCCCTCCTTGCGTGTGTCTTCTTTCCCTCAACGTCCTATCTGTATGCCTCATACACGTTTTGCTGGTATCAGTGGTTTGATCCTTTCTGTTGTTGAGTAGCGTTCCATTGCATGAACATACTTCATGTTGTCTATCCATCTCCTGTTAATGGATATTGGGTTGTTTCCAGTTCATGGCTATTGTAAATATGTTGCTGTGATTTTCTTGTACAAGTGTTTTTGTGGATGTATGTCATCATTTCTCTTGGGTAAATACCTGGATTTAAGGTGCTGGGCCATCTGATAGGCAAAAGCTTAACAGTTGTCCAAAGTGATTGTACCACTTGACGCTCCCACCAGCAGTGTGTGGAAGTCCCATTGCTCCACCTCCCCGTGAGCACGGGCTGGCCGCCCTTCCCGTTTTAGCCATTCTGGTGACTGTGTAGTCATACCTCATTGTGGTTTTAATTTGCATTTCTCTGAGGACTCATGATACTGAGGATCTTTCCTCTGCTTATTTTGTCGTTCTTATATCTTCTTTTGTAGAGTGTCTGTTCGAACCTTTTGCCCATATTTTTATCAGGTTGTCTTTCTTTTATTGATGGTATTGTCCTTTATATATTCCGGACAGGAGTCTTTGGTTAGATGTATGTATTGCAAATGTTTTCTCTCAGTCTGTATTTTGTCTTTTCTTTTTTTTTAGTAATGCCTTTTGATGAGCAAATTTTTTTTATTTTGTTAAAGCGAATTTTATCACTTAAAAAACGGTTAGTGCTTCTTGTGTCTTCTCTGTGAAACCCTTGCCTATCCCAAGTTCACAAAGCTGTTCTCTTTTAGTCAACCCTCTTCCCATTCCCACAGCAATCGCTGATTTGCTTTCTATCACATCGTTTGGCCTTTTCTAGAATTTAATATAAATTATACAGCATGTGGTTGTCTTAGTCCATTTGGGCTGTTATAGCAGAATAGCATAGCCTGGGTGGCTTATAAACAACAGAACTTTATTTCTCGTAGTTCTGGAGGCCTGGGAAATCCACAATCAAGGCACCAGCAGATTTGGTGCCTGGTGGGGCTTGCTTCCTCGTTCATAGGATGGCTGTACCCTCACTCTGTCTTCACACGGTGGAAGGGGCAAGGGAGCTCTCTCTTTTATAAGGGCACTAACCCCATTCAAACAAACATTCAGTCTACGGCAGTAGTCTTTTGTGTCTTGCTTCTTTCATTTAGCATAATGCTTTTAAGATTCATCCATATTATTGCCTGTTTGAGTAGTTTGTTTTATTATTGCTGTGTAGTATTACATTGTACTGAAAGTTGTTTATTTATTCTCCTACTGATCCACATTTGAATTGTTGCTAGTTTTGGCTTATTATAAATAAAGCTGCCATGGACATTCATGTTCAAGTATTTGTGTGGGCATATGTTTTTACTGATCTTGGGCAGATACATTGGAATTGATGTCACATGGTAAATGTGTGCTTAACTTTATAGAAACTTTCCAAAGTGACTGTACCGTTTTGTATTCTCTGAGTAAACCTGTTTTCCATTACTCCATCTTACCCAGAAGTGGCACTATGATTTGGCTTTAAGAAGTCAGCTGTCTTTTAAAGATACTGGAAAATAAGAAAAAATATATATACCTACATATTAGCCACTTCTGACGTCGCTTCTTCCTTTGTGTAGATTCAGATGTCCATCTCACATTTTCCTTCTGCCTGAATATCTATCTTATTACATTTCTTGGACTTCAGAACCTCTAGTGATGAATTCTCTCAGCTTTCAAATGTCTGAAAAAGTCTTTATTTCACCTTTATTTTCAAAAGATATTTTCACTAGCTATGGATTTCTAGGTTGTCAATTATTTTCCTTCAGTACTTTAATGGCATCTGCCACGGTCTTCTGGCTTGCATAAATTTTCAAGAGAAGTCTGCTGTAGTTCTTATCTTTAATCCCGTGAAATGTGTCTTTGTCTCTGACTTGTTAACACAGGTTTTAAGCAACTTGATTACAACGTGCCTTGCAGGGTGTGTGTGTGTGTGTGTGTGTATGTGTTTTAATGTTTACTCTATTTGGGGTTCATTGAATTTCTTGGATCTGTGGGTTTATAGTTTTCATCAAATTTGGAAAATACTTGGCTGTTATTTCAAATATGTTTTCTGCAACTTTGTTTTTCTGGAATTTCAGTTACATACAGGTTGGAACATTGATACTGTCCTACAGGCCACTGATTTTCTGCTTTGTTTTTGTTTTTTTTCTATCTGTGCTTCATTTTAGATAATGTCCTTTGCTGTGCCTTCAAGGTCACTGATTTTCCACAGTACCTAACCTGCTATTAGTCCCCTCCAGTGTATTTTTACTTTTTATTTTGGATATTGCATTTTTTGGTGTCTAGACAATCTTTTTGGATCTTTAATAAATTTAATTTATTTCTTTATTATGTTTATGTGTTCTTTTATATTCTCCAACCTAAGAAAGTATTTGTAATAGTTTTTTTAATGCTCTTGTCTATTAATTCCATGAAGTATGTAATTTCTGGGTCTGTTTTCGCTTTGTTATGGGTCATATTTCCTGCTTCCTTTTATGACTTGCTATTTTTGGTTAGATGCTGAACATTGTGAATTTGTGCTGGATTTTGTTTCTTTCTTTAAAATGTTGTGGATTTTGTTCTGGCACAAATTAAATTATTGGATCAGTTTGATCCTTTTGAGGCTTGCTTTCCAATCATTTTAGAGCTTTTCCAGATAGTCATTTAGTCTAGAGTTAATTTAGCTCCACTGCTGAATCAATACTTTTCTGAGGACTCTATCTGATACCCTGTGTATTAGGAAGTCGTGCCATTTTGGTTGGTGGAAAAACAAGCTTAGCGAGCATTCCCAGGCCTGTGTGAGATTCAGGAATTATTCCACCTACTGCCTTCTAGAGTTTCTTTTCCCTGCTTATGGCATTTTACTCCACAAACATGCAGACCAATATTTATCCAAAGATTCAAGGTGGCCCTTTTGGAGGTTGTATGCTTGCTCTCTTTCTCTTCCCATCTCCTTTCCGTCCAGTGTTCTGCCTCTCAAGTTATAGTCTCTCAGCCCCCAAAAAGCCCAATTTGTCTTTTCTTATCTTAGCCAGACCCTTTGCTGGGTTTGGGTTCCTCCTCCCTTTGCTGAGGCTTGGAAATCCTCTTGTCAGTGAGCTGGTGTTTACCTTGTTTGTTTCCTTCATATCAGGGACCACTGTTCTGTCCTGTCTCTTGTCCAATATCTGAAAATAGTTGTTTCTTATATTTTGTCCAGTTTTCTAGTTGTTGACAATAGGAGGGCAATTCTTGTAGCAGCTAATTCCCCATGAGTAGAAACAGTCTATCCTGTAGATTCTGATGTATTTTCATTATTTTTCAGTTCAAAATGTTTTCTAGTTTCCCTTCTATTAAAAGGTGAGCTGTTTAATTTTGAAATATTTGGGAAATTTCTAGATATCATGTTGTCACTGATTTCTAGTTTAATTCTATTGTGGTCAGAGAACATACTCTGCAATATTTAAATGTTAGGAATTTATCTAGACTTATTTTATGTCACAGAATGTGATTTGTCTTGGTGAATATTCCGTGAGAATTTTAAAAGAATGCGTCTCCGCAGGTGTTGGGTACAGTGTTCCATAACCATCAATTCGGTCAAATTGGTTGATAGTGCCGTTCAGATCTTCTGCATCCTCATTGATTTTTCCAGCTCTTCCATCCATTACTAAGAGAGAGGCGTTAAAACCTCCAACTATGATTGTGGGTTTGTCTATTTATTCATATAGTTCTGTTAGTTCTTATTTTATATATTTTGAAATTCTGTTACTAGATGTATACATTTTGGGATTGCTATGTCTTCCTGGTGAATTTATCATTTTATCATTATGGAATGTTCCTCTTTATCTCTGACAACATTCATGTTGAAGTTTGCTTTGTCTCATGTTAATATGGGCACACCATCTTCCTGATGCCTACTGTTTGCATGATGCATCATTTGTCATACTTTCACTTTTGACCTAGCTGTGTTTTGTATTTAGAATACACTTCCTTTATTTTAAATAATAAGTAATCCAATCTGACAATCTCTGTCTCTTAGTTTAAGGTTTTAGTACATTTATGCTTAATGTAGCTATTGAAGTGGCTTGATTTAGGTCTACTGCTCTGTTGTAATCGTTACGTATTGCTGTGTAGCAAAGCCCCACAAATTTAGGTACTTAAATAACACACATATATTGTCTCATAGTCTTTGTGGTCAGGAATCTGGGCATTGCTTAGCTGGGTCCTCTGCTTCAGGATCTCTCACAAGGCTGTAATCAAGGTGTTAGCAAGGGCTAGCATCTCATCTGAAAGCTTGCTGGGGAAGGATTCATTTCAAATCTTGCTGGGGAAGGATTCATTTCAAATCTTGCTGGCAGGATTGAGTTCATTGTACACTGTTGGAATGACAGACTCAGGTTCTTGCTGGCTGTTGGCCAGAGGCTGTCCTCGGGTGCTTGCCAAATGGGCTTCTCCATAGGACAGCACACAAAGTAGCAGTTTGCTTTAGCAAAGCCAGCAAAGGAGAGAGTCTGCTGACAAGATATGTTACAATTTTATGCAACATAACCATGGAAGGGACATCCCATCATCTTTGCTATATTCTAGTGGCTCAAAGCAAGTCACAGGTCTTGTCTGCACTCAAGGGGAGGGTCTTACACCAGGGTGTGAATACCAGAGGGTGGGGTTTATTGGGGAGTCATCTTAAAGTCTATCCATTGCACCTACTATTTGTTTTCTGGTTGTCTCACTAGTTTTTTTGTTCTTTTCATGCCTTGTTATAGGTTCATTTTTTAAAAAACATTCAATTTTAAGATCTCAACTGGTTTTTTTTTTAATCTTTATGTCTTATATTTTTTTAAGTGGTTCTATGACCCTTAACTTATCACAGTATATTTAGAATTAAAATGATAACACTTGACATGAAATGTCAGAATCTTACAACACGAAAATTTATTTACTCCTTTGTGCTACTGTCATTATGTATTTTACAGCTACATGTATAATACATACCAACACACAATGCTAATATTTTTACTTTAAATAATTAGTTATCTTTCAAGATATTAGTTTGTCTTTTAAAGGCTACTGTGAGGAAGCAGGTGAGGAAAAGCTTCTGTTGTTGTTTTTAGATGATTGTCTGCAAATATCCTTCTGTAGAAAGCATTTTAGTATTTTAAAATCTAATGATTCAAGATCATTTCCCTAGAGGAGAGGGGTGGGAGTCAGTGGAACTCCTGGTGAAGAGGGAAGAGAGGGTTACTGGAGCCAGAAAAGACTCTTTTGTGACATTGTGACACAGGCTCAAATATTTCAGTCCCCTCTGCTTTACAGGTGACCTAGAGGCTGGAGGTCATATGGCTTAACAGTCAGCAGCTTGGCTCTGGAATCAGACAATTCCAGCTTAATGCCAGCTCTGCCACTTTCAGCTCTGTGTTGTTGGCCATATTCCTTGATCAACCAAAGCCTCAATTTTCTTATCTATCCGGTGGGGTTACAGGAGCTACCTCTCGGGGTCATGGAGAATTCAATGTACATGTAAGGCTGTTGGTGCAGTGCCTGGCGCACGGTGAGCACTTAGTAGGTGTTAGCCATTTTTGTTCTTGTTAGAGCTGCTTTCATACTGGAACCAGGAGCTCAGTGAGGGTCTCTCCACATCCAAAGGAGAAGTCAGCCTTGCCTTAGCCAAGGCTGGGAGCTGACGTGAGGTAGAGAGAACGTTGGCTTTGGGTCTTGCCTTGGAGGCTGGAAGCCACTGGCTCACTCTAGACGCAGGCCCTGGTGTCTGCCCGGACTAGCAGGGAGGAAGAACAGAGCATCCCGGAAAAATGAGACCAGGCAAAACTGAGCTGAAGAAAAAGGCTGGGGTCGGGTCCTTAGAAAGCTGAGCCGGGCAAAGACGTCTGTGGCATCTCCTCTTAGTTCTCAGGTTGAAGGCCTGGGATAGTCACAGCTTTCTCTGTTCTATTTTAATCTCCATGGAGTAGGTTCTGGGTTAGTGAGTCTCAAGATGTGCATAGTTAACAGGTAGCCGGTCTCCAAGATGGCCGCCAATGATTCCCACCTCCTGGTATTCACACCCTGGTATAGCCCTTCCACACTGAATATGGCTGATCTGTGTAACCGATAGGATATTGTGTGTGACTTGCAAGGATGGGTCACAAGAGACACTGAAGCTTTCATCCCTCTCTCTCTCTCTCTCTCAGATGGCTCCATCTGGGGGAGGCCAGCTGCTGTGTCATGAGGACGCATGAGCAGCCCCATGGAGAAGATGACATGAGGAGCTGAGGCCTCCAGCCAACAACCAGCTCCACGTGAGTGTGACACCTTGGAAGCAGATCCCTCAGCCGCAGTCCAACCTTTAGATGACTGCAGCCCCAGGTGACATCTTGATTGCAATCTCATGAGAGACTTTGAGCCAGGATCACCTGGCTCAACCATCCAGAGCTTCCTGCCCCTTATTATTATTAAGTGATATAGTATATGTTTGTTGTTTTAAGTTATTTAGTTTCGGAATAATTTTTGTATGCAGCAATGTGTGACTAATACAGGTGGTTTAGAGAAAAGAAGAGGTAACGCTTAAAGGAGTTTAGGATTAAACAAAGTTAACAATTTTCTTTACTGTGAGACTTCTCAAAAGGCTTTGGTATGCTACCATGCACTGTGACTATCCAAGAGAGTGACAGAATATTTAGGCTTTCCAAAGTTTATTTGACCCCAGATCCCCTGCGTCCTATGCAACCCTCCGCCCCCTGCCACATTTACTTCTTGCAGAGCATTGCTGGCACCAAGTTTGCAGGAAACATGCTTGAGGAGATGCTGCCTGGGGTGGTTGGAGGGGGAGGGGTGCTACTTTATCTCTTGGAGCCTCAGTTTCCTCATCTGCAAAAAGAAAGAGTTGCGTTTAGTAACATGAGGACTCTGTTTCTGCTCTAACATTTCAACTCGGAGACGGGGTGAGGGGTGTGTGCTGCCCGCCCTCCCCATCGCAGTCACTCCTCAGCCAATTAGGGGAGATTGGGAGAAAACTCCAAGCCAGATTAATCAAGGTGTATCGAAGTTATAGATATGCTAATGCTTTATGTTAATGACTGATGAGAGTGGGTAATTGGACATGGCAGGAGGGTGCAGAATTGTGAAGAAATTTCAATTCTTAGAGAACATATTGCATTCAAAGAGCTTAAGAATGATTAATGGAGGTTCTGGAATTACAAAGAGCAACCAGTAGAAACTGTTCGGAAATTGCTCATGGGGAGTAACCTTGAGGAGAAGGTGGGCCCAGGTTGGGGGCATTTTGTGGGCCCAGGGAAGGTGGGAGTGGGGGCTTGAGGGTCCATGAGGAGAGATGTGGCCTGGAACAGGAGTGGGCTGTGGCCCAGCAGAAGATGACCCCAGGGAGACCTGGCTCCGTGTTTGGACAAGGTTGGAACCAGAGGGTCTGGAAGTGATGATAGAAGCTGGACCTGTGTGTGTACCTGTCGCCCCGCGTTTGTATATGGTTGGTTCCATGCCTACTTCCCATTGTGGACAGCAAGGTCTGACTTGGTGGCCATGGGATCTTGTTCTCCTGGAAAAGACGGGAGGGGAGGGACTCTGCCAGCGGATCTCATGATGAGAGGGCATCATTTTCAGAGCCTGAGTGGCTGGTCCCTTGGGGGTTGTTGAAGGGAGTAGCCCAGGTTAAAAAGAATATGAGGGTGCAGCCCTCTGCTTCCTTGAAGGAGGGAAAGCTAGGGTGTCCCGTCATCTTCCCCTTAACAGGACAATTTGAAGGAGGGCTGGATCCAGGCACATCTCCTGTAGGAGACCTGAGTCCTGGTTGCAGAGACAAATGCTCAGGTCACTGGCCTTGCCTGTTTCTGTGGAGACCAACATGGCTGAGATTCTGGGCACTGCCACTCGGTATTTGTAATCCTGTCAGCCGGCGCATGAAGGATGGGGGAAGCATGTCGACCCAGGGAGGTTCCGCCCTGAGCCAGATGCTGCTGATGGAGGCCGCCTCCTCCGGCCCCTCCGTCTCCTTCAGTGCCAGCCCCAGGGCACCCACCACCTCCCCCGCACTCCTGGCCCTGGTCAACACCCTTCTCCCAGACAGCCTGGCCAGCAAGCAGGCGCCATGTGGCACCTCTGGCCTTTCGGGCTCCCAGTGTGATGGATGAGTGGGCTGTGCACCTCCGTCCCCACTCCCTCCTCGTCCTCACCCTCCCTTTCCGCGAGGGCAGTGGAAAGTCGCTGGTTCTCTGGGTTCCACGGAACCTGGAGTCACGATGCCAAATATGCATGGGGGAGGGAATAGGAAAAGACCTGGGAGGGGGAAGCTGGATTCCTGGGGTGTGACCAGCCCGTGCTGGGGGACTCCTTCTGTCCTGCTCTGGACTCAGAGAAGCTGGTCCCCAATCCTCCTTGCTGGTGGGCAGAGCTTTCCTTTACAGAAACTCCAGCCCCTTAGCCTGGTTCCTTCCAATCCAGAAGACCTTTAAGATCACCTCGTCCAGTTGTTTTCAGACTTAAAAAAATAATCTGCAGAATCTTTTACTCAAATAAAACCTATCCCAGAAGCCCAACTGCTTAAACAGGTCAAAATAGCGCTGCTGTTCAGTCAGATTACAATAGAGCCCTGCTTACCCTTGACCTGCTTCCCTCCCAGGCAGCCTCTAGGGGTCGTGATGAGCGCTGGGGCTCCTCAGAAGCCGGTTTAAAACCCAGTGATGCAGGAAGCAGGCAGTGGGGAAGTACTGTTTAATGGGTACAGAGTTTCCCTTTTGTAAGATGAGAAGTGTTCTGGAGATGGATGGTGGTGATGGTTGCACGACAATAGGAATGTACTTAACACAACTAAAGTATACACTTAAAAATGGTTGAGGTGGTCAAGTTGCTGTTATGAGTCTTTTACCAAAATAAAAACAAAAACAAAACACTATCTCAGTGTTGCAGCCCCACTGCAGATGGGGAACAGGCCGAGAGGGGAATGACACGGCCAAGTTGATGAGCTGCCCAGTGGCCCCGTGGAAACTCAAGGCTTAGGTGCCCCGTCCTGGCTCTCTCCGCTCAGCTCCTCGGGGCGCCGTTGCTGTGGGGGGTGCTGAGGTCATGCACGCAGCACATTCAACCCAGGGAGCCTGGAAGGAAGGCGATGGGTGAGCCAGAGGGCGCGGGGAGCCGCGAGGAGGAAGGTGACACGGTGGAGGCGCCTCTCTTTGAAGTTCTTGTTAGGGGGGCCCAGGAAACCTCGCGCATTTCAGGTGAGTTGCTACATTTTCACCAAATGAGTTTTTTAATTGCTTGATTTACTTATCTCGTCTCGGATCTGCTGATATACTCCGCTGCCTTTTAATTGCTTGAAAAGTTGAGCAGTTTTTCATGTTTTAAGGAGTGCTGAATTGTATAATTAAAACACTAACAGTGTAAATCAACAGTGCGGAAGAAAGACAGCAGAGAATTAAGCAAGCGTGTTGGCATAATAATAAAATCAAACCGCATGAAGAGGGTCCATTACCGAGAAGATGCTGAATGCTAATGGCACCCAGGCCCGGGGAGCGGGGCTCACGGGACCCTGACCCGGACTCCTCTATCTGGGGAGATAGGAGAGTTGAACAGAGACTGCAGGTCATGAAAGTCCACATGGCACAGCCTCTGACAGGGAGATGGCTTCTAGTTAGTGTGTGTTTCCAGGGGGCGCTGGGGTGGGGGCCCTGGGTGGGAGGGTGATGGGGAGGACGGGGAGGGGAGGAGCCGTGAAGGAGGGCGGATGCCTGCAGGAGCTCTTCTTCCTGAGATGTGTGGGTTTGCTTTAGCCTACGAGGATGGGCAGTACAAGCTGGGAACATCTCTTCCCTCCCTCCGTTCCTCTTCCCTTCTCTCCCTCCCTTCTCACCAAAGGAAGTCACTCCCGGTGTGAGACGATGTAGAAATATTTCATGCAAACGAGGAAAGCCCACTGGGCTTCTCGCCTGCCTTCCACTTCCAGCCGGTGGACTAAGTCGGAAACAAGAGTGAGGGGAGAAGTCCAGGCTCAGGGAGCCATTCTGGCAGGACTCATGTGGACCCGGCTGGAAAACCCTCAAGCTGAAAATGGTTCAGTATTTCCTGAAGAGCGTAAGGTGGAACACTGGCTCAGGGAGACGCTCCGTGAAAAAAAGAGTTTTGTGGCGAGTAAGTTTGGAAAATGCTGAGTTAAACAAAATCAAATAGTTGTTTTTTTTTTTTTAACTGCAGGACTTCCCCAAACCTTGATCATGCTGATGAACCTGGTGTCCTTGCTCTCCAGCAGGGTGAACCTTGCTGACCTTGAAGACTGTTCTTTCAAGGTTCATGAATTCGCAGCCCGTGAAATGTGGGTTCCAGGGATGACACTCTGGGAAATGTCAGGTTCAGATGAAAGGAGTCGTTGAGCTGTGGTCACAGCCTAGACTCACCACTCACTGACCAGCTGTGTCACTTTGGGTAAATCCCATAACCCCTCTGGGCCTTGGGTTCTCCACCCGTCGAATGAGTCTCACGCTGCCCACTCTCAGGATCTGGTGAGAAGTTAGGTAGCACTGAATGAGAGTGAGGGGCAGACCGTGCTGGGCAGAGGCCCCCTCTAGCCGCGACGCCCAGGTGGAGGGACCTGCCCACCCCCACTTCCTACACCACCAGACACGAAGGCTGTCAGCGGTGGAGGGGGGTCCTGGAGACCATGGGGGCTGGGGGCGGGGAGGAGAGATGGAATCAGTCTCTATGAAACGAAACCAAAGACGGAAAAATGGGAAGGCGAGTTGGAGCCACTTGGAAATGGGACGGATAAGAGATGATGAGGAGGGGAAATTACATGGAAAAATGAAGTCACCACAAGGGTAAGGATTAGGGCGAGGCGGGTGAGGCGTCATCTTGGGCATGAAATTTAAGGGCATGCCAAACACTCAGTAACCAAAGAAATAATATTTTAATTCAGTATATTTTTAAAAGAGCCAAAATTAATGCAAAAAATGCATAAAGAACAAAATATCAAAGTTTAAATAAAGACAGAATCTGCCCTGCACGTGTGTAACTTGCCGCGTTGACCTTCAGCTGACTTCTGGCCCTGAGAGCTCAGCCTTCTGCGCGTGCCGAGTGTACCCGGGGCCCTGATCTGGGGACAGGCTCCCAGAAGCCAGGCCCCCGGCGGGGGACTCTCGTGCCTGCAGTAGGCGGTGCGTGGACAGAGGTGGACTGGGGTCTCAGGTCGAGCTGTTCCTGCAGGGCCACTGCCCTATGACAGGAGGGCTGGCTCCCCTGTGGGGCATGGTCTCACTCACAGCTACCGGCCTGGGTCTCCACGGGGTCACCGGGGAATGGGAACTTCCTGGCCAGCTCCTGCTCTGCCTGGGCCCAGGCTGGTGAGCTCCTGTCCACTCCCTCTTCTTGTTGCCCATTCTTGGCTCATCTTCCGAAAGCCCCTCGTGACTCCCCCTCAAGTGGATGGGACCTTGTTCTCCTTTGAGCTCCCAGGCACTGAGCTCCTCTCTCGTGGTCCTTGTTAGGTGCTCATTCATCTCCCCATCTCCAGCTTGACGTTCCTGCAGGCAGAGACCACGTCAGCACTGCCGATTGCCCCAGCCCCGCACCCTGCGTGTCCAAGACACATGTGGGCATTCAAACGGAGTCAACCAGGAGAACTGAGCTGAGGAGCGAAGCCTGTGGCCTGGCTGCTCCTTCCTCAACAATGGACACCTTCCTGCAAGGCCCCTCCCTGGGCACGCCTTCTGCGGCTGGTGACGGGATACCAGGACTGGAGCTCTTCACTGTTAGGTCCCCAAGCGGGGAGGGGTCTGATGGAACCCAGAGCCCCCGGCTGCTCTGCCACTGTAATAATAACCGCCACGGATATCTGCTTTCTAGACATTGTCCCAACTAATCTCCACGACAACCTTGCAGGTTGGTATCAACATTCCCATTTTACAGACGAGTAAACTGATGCTTACGGCAGTTAAACTTGTGAAGTTTGCAAAGCTAGTAAACAGTGGGGGGCAGGATTTGACCCCGGGTGGGTCTGACGCCAAGGCCGTGTGCTTAACCCCTAGGCTATGTCGCCCGGGATAAGCGGCGATGGGGCTCCTCCCTGCACTTGGTGGGCACTTTCCCGGGCTGGTAGACCCCTGGGTAAGAGATTTCGGGAGCTCTGATGACTGCTTTTCCTGCCCATGGAGAAGGAGAAAGGGGGAGGATTTTGTCGTAGAATTCCTGCACACATACATCTCTCTTCCCTCTGGGGTTCCCTGTCCCCCCTTCCCCTCGTAACCCCTACACACTGGGGGCGCTGCTGGAAGTTGCTTCCCTCATTAGTGAAAGTGCCTTGGGGCCTGCCGCAGCCCTGGCCCCTCTGTATTGATAAGTCTTAGGCTGCAGACTTGTTATTTGATATTTATAACACCCTCACCTCATGATGGATGGTTCACACGCTGGGATCAATATGGCCCTCGTAACATTTACATATTTATATTATCAATAAGCAATAAGTCACCGAGACAGCCCTGTTCTACCGGGTTTTCAGTGTGTTCTGTGCAGACAGCTCACCTTGTCCTCTGTCCCAAGCTCATACCAGTCCTGGTGGCTGGTATTGATCTGCTCAGCCAGAGAGGGACACACAGCAGAGCCCAGAGCATACGGGGACAGAGACTGGAAAGGGCACTGGTGCCTTTTGCACCCCAGCTCCACCCTCTGTCTGGCAGGCTGGCTCCTTGTGACACTCTGGGGTGGAGGGGGCCCTTCCTGGGCTGAAGTCCTCTGAAGACGGTGGTCCCCAGGCTGGGGGATGGCTTTCTTCTTACCGTCTCCTTGTCCTCCCTGTCTCTCCATGCCCACTGCCCCCACTGCCCAGGTCCTCGTCCAGGCCTCCCGACTGGCCTCCCAGCCACGCCCACTCCTTGTCCCCTCCCTCTGCTTCGAGACTTGCTCCCCGTCTTCCTGCTGTGTGCCTGCCTGGAATCACCACTCTGCTCTGAAACCTCCCATTCTTTTCACATCCCAGCTCCTCTGATCAGCTGCAAGACCCTTGGTCATCTGACTGCCAGCTGACCTGGTGGCCCACTGTTTCCAGCCTGCACCTCCACTAGCCTGAGCTTTCACCCCAACACACACACACACGTGCATGTGTTCTACCTACCTCTTTGTTTATTCTGTTCCATCCACCTGAATGCCCTTCCAGATATCTTCATCAATACAGCATGTATTCATGCTTCAAGGCCAGCTCAGGTCCCACCTACTGCATGAAATGCTGCCCAGCTTTTTGAGTGACTATGAGCTCTTTTGCCTCTCAACACTCTCTCCTCCACTTTTGTTGGTCCATTCAGCAAATACTTGTCAAGTACTTACTATGTACCATGGCTTCTTGGGTTATAATGGAAATAAAAACCAGTCACAATCTTTAAGAGCTTAAAGTCTAGTGCAGAAGGAAGATATCCATCAAAGAGTCGCACAAAGGAATGTAACATTAAATGGAGGTTAGTCTCATGAAGGAGAAGCCCCCTGGGAGCAGTGGGGTTGCATAGAGAGGGATGGGTCTGGTCAGAGAGAGCAGGGAAGGCTTCTGAAAAGTGTGTGTTGGAGGTGGGTGAGGGGGAGAGCATCACAGGCTGAGGGAAGAGCATGTGCAAAGGCCCTGTGGCAGGAGAAAGCGTAGAGAGTTTGGGAAACTGAAAGAAGCCAGTGTTACTGAAACACAGAAAGCAGAGCAGGGGGTGGGAGTGATTTGAGGTAGAGCAGGCGGGATGGACAGAGCCAGACCTGGCAGGGCCATTATAGGTGGTGTCAGGCATGGTTTTTTGTCCCGAGAGCACTAGGAAACCAGTAGAAAGTTTTAAGCAGAGAGGCAACGTGATTTGATTTGTATTTTGAAAAGCTCACTCTTGCTGTGTGGAAAACAGGTGGGAGGGGACAGGCAGGCAGTGGGATACCATTAGGGGGCCATTGCAATGGTCCACGCAGGAGATGATGGTAGGAGGATGGTAGTGTGGATGGTGAGCAGTGGGCCGGTTTGAATGGTATTTAGGAAGCAAAACCATTAGGACTCAGTGACATTTAGGATGTTGGGGGGTGGAGGAGGCAGGAGGGCCTGTTTACGACTCGTTGCCCTGGACAGAGCTACCCACTAGCTGGGGAGAGGAGAAGAGGATCAAGCAGATGGTGGTGGGTGGGTGGGAGTGGGCATAAGATCAGATTTGGACGCGTTGAGGGTCTTTGAAGCACCCAGGAGGCAATGTCCGGTGTGCAGGTGGGGCCTCAGGAGAGCGACTTTGCCTGGGGATATAGTCAGCAATACAGACCTGGGGGCAGAGATGAGAGCCCTGGGCAGAAGGCAGAGGGAGAGACGAGAGGGCCAGGACCAAGCGCTGGGGCTGTCACCTCTTGCCTGCGCTCCTGTCCTTCCTTCCAGGCCTTCTTTAGGCACACTAGGAGCTCCAGAAAGAAGTCCTGCATGAATGACCGTACGTTCCCCGGCCTGCTAGAGTTTCATGTCTGTTTTGTCCTCCACCCGTGCTGGAGGCCCGGCTGTGTTTTGGCTTCGTACCTGCCCTCCTTTGCAGTAACACGAATAGCACCTGCCGATAGCGGAGGCCCTTCTCCATGCCGGCACCTGGATGGGCCCTTCAGAGCTCACATTTCAGATAAGGAAACTGAGCCTCGGAGGGGTTAAGCGACATCCTCGAGATTTCCGCTTACCTACTGTTGTGTAACAAACCGCTCCAAAACTCAGTGTCTAAATACAGCACCGAGCATTGTTTCCTCGTGGATCCACACTCGGGCGGGGTTTGGGAGCGAGAGCCTGTCCCTGCTCCATGGGTGTCAGTTCGGGAGGCTCACTGGGGCTGGAGGATCCACTTCTGAGATGGTCCCTTCCCACGGCTGGCAAGTTGGGTCCGGCCATTGGCCAACACCATCAATTAAAACACCCTCCTGTGAACAGAAAGTAGGCAGAACACGGCCTTCTCCCAGGGGAGAGGTTTTGGCCATCCCAGCCTGCATCTCTAATTTGTCCCTCCGAAAGTCCATCCTGGGTGACCCTCCTACACCCTCCACACTCTCCCTTGCCCTGTGAGCAGCCGGGATGTGCCTGGTTTGGCATCTTCCAGGCTCTTTCTTTCTGGTTGTGCTGTGTCCCTCCAGGCAAGCGTCTGCTGTCTCTGTGATGTCATCCCTTTGGATATTTACTTGGACAGAAGTTATTTATTTTGCTCTTTGTATCCTCCCTTCTACTAGAAAAGATTTAAATCAGACAAAAAGAATGCATAAAATATAAAAAGACCGAGGTAAATTAAGTTTGGGTGAAAGAAGAAAGGATGCAGAGTGGAGCAGAGATGAGACGAAGAAGGCGTGCCCGGAGGGAGAGACACTGAAATGGGTTTGGCTGTAAGTTTTCCAATAATCAGAGCAAAAGGAGCTACATGGTCAAGAGCATGTTCACAGTGTCCAGAAGATGAAAAGGACCCAGAGTTATAACTGAGCCGGAGGAGAAAACATCAAACAGATCCAGAAATGAGAAAATATTGCAAATCAGGCTGCTTTAGAATGATGAATCTGGTGGTTCTCAACCCAGGGGCAAGTTTGCCCCAGGGGGAAGGTGGGCACTGTCTGGAGACCTTTTGTTGGTCACAGCCTGGGAGGAGGAGGGCTTGCCACTTGCATCTAGGGAGTAGAGGCCGGGGATGCTGCTGAACGTCCTTCGATGCCCAGGACGGCCCCCAACAAAGGATGACATGACCCAAGTGTCAATACTGCCCAGTTGAGAAATGCCGGTCCAATCCTTTCTTTGGGCTGGAGACACGGCTCTGCCTTAAAAGCCAGTCGTCTTGGTCCGTCTGTAACTAAGCCCTTTTAGAAAAGACTCAAAACGCCCTGGCCTGAGACTGAGTCCACTGCTTTGGGGAATACAGCTTCAGATTCCTCGAATCTTAGAACGGGAAAGCCAGATCATCGCCACCAGCGCCTCCATCGATCACCACGTTTGTGCTGCCCTGGCTGGTGTCCAGCCCTTGGCCAGCTTCTACAGAGAAAGCAGGAGCAGCCGGGCCACGTGCCCTGCCTTTAATGGGCCCACAACCCAACAGCAGAACCCTCCCCCCGGGCGGCGTGGATTCCCTGCAGAGGCCCAGGCTGGCTCCGAAGGGACCAGGAACTCAGGGCTGGGAGAGGCAACCAAGAGTCTGAAGGGGAAGCCTTCGAAGAGGGGGCCCCTGTTCCCACACTCTTTCCTGGCCTCCGGGTTTGGCACAGACTTTCCCCTCTACCAGGAATGTCTTTCTCTTCCCTGAAAGTGGTGTGATTTAGAGGAAAGACCTGGGCTTCAGAAAGAGCCCTGGGTTCGTGTTCTGGGGCAGACGCCTACCAAACCTGCGTCACTTTTCTGCAACGCAACATGAGGGCAAGCTCTTCCCCGTGCGTTGATGCCTGGAAACATCCTCCACTGAGGCCGGTGCACGGTAGGTGCCCAGACCACGTTACCATCCTTTCCGTTTCTGTGGAGGTCTTAAAGCACAGCCCTAAAATTCTTTACTGCTTCTCCCAACCAAAGGTGGGGTCTAGTCTCCTCCCCTTGCATCTGGGCTCTGTGACTGCTTGACTAATAGAATATGGTAGAAATGATGCTGCCTCACTTTCCTGGCCTAGACCTAGGAAACGGGCAGCTTCAACTTCTCGCCTCACGGGACAGTCACTCTTAGACCTCAGCCGCCATGTTGTGAGGAAGCCAAGAGCCACATGGAGAGGAGGGTGTGGTGTTTTGGCCGATGGCCCTAGCTGAGGTCGCAGATGACAGCTAGTAACGAATGCCAGGTATAAGCAAGCGAGCTTTCAGACGATTCCAGCCCAGCTTGTGGAGTCACCTGCGAGCCGCCCCAGCAGCTGCCTCGTGGCGCAGAGACGACCTGTCTTCCTGAGTCCTGCCCAAATTGCACATTCCAGAGCAAAACAAATAATTGTTGTTGTTTTCAGTCTAACAAGGTTTAAGGTGGTTTGTTATGAAGCAATACATAACTGAAACGCCTTCCTTCGTGTTCCCTTCTTCTAGTCATTCAATAAAATTTTTTGACACCTGTCACGAGTCAGCCACAATTCTAGATGCTATGAACAGACTAGTGGAAAAAAATGAGCAAGAATCTTCACCCTTATGGAGCTTACATTCTAATGAGGGAAACAGACAACAAGCGAGAAAAAGAAAAGTCAAATATCTGGCATGGTGGTGGAGAAAAACAAGGCAGAGAAGGAAGTGGGAAGTGTCGGCATGCAATTTTATACATAAGGTAACCAGGGACGGCCTCAGCAAGCAGGTGGCGTTGCACGAAGACTTGAAGAAGACAAGAGAACCAGCCACGGGGACGCCTGGGGGAAGAGTTTTCTAGGCAGAGGGAACAGCAAGTACAAAGGCCCTGAGGCAGCATGAGGAATGTTGAGAGTGGCTGGATGGAGTTTGTGCAGGGCAATAGTAGGATATGAGGTTAGGATGGGGGGGGGGGGGGGGGGGGCGGGGGGCAGATAGCATAGGGCCCTGTGGATCCCCATAAGGATTTTTACTCTCATGGGGGTTTTGAGCAGAGGAGTAACATATTTTAATATGGTCACTGTCACTGCAGGGGGCTCAAAGATGGAATCAGGGAGGCCATGTAGGAGGCCACAGCAACTAGCCAGGTGAAAGATGATGAGCCAGGTGGCTTAAGCCAGAACGGCAGCAACGGAGGTGATGAACAGTGTCAGAATCCTGATCTATTCTGAAGGCAGACGTACCAGGGTTTGCTGAAGCCCTGGACGTGGGAGGGAAGGAAAGGGCGGAGGCAGAGATGCCTCCAAGGGGTTGGCCTGAGCAACTAGAAAGATGGGTTTGCCATTTACTAAAATGGGGAAGATGGCGAAAGAAGTTTCTGAGCATGAAGGGAGAGATTTTAGAAGTTCCACTGGGGGCACGTTAAGTGTGAGATCCTATCGTCGATGGCCTCCAAGGTGACCCCAGGATCACCCCCCCCGTTGTGTTCACACCCTTACGTAGTCCCCTCCACACAGTACTGGGCTTGCTCTGCGTGACCCATGGAAGATGGCAGGAGGATGTTGTGCCACTTCTGAGACTGGGTCATGAAAGACCGTACCTCCTGTCTGTCTCGTCCTCTGCCTCTCTTTCCCTCTTGGATCACCTGCTCTCGGGGAGCCAGCTGCCATGTCACGAGCAGCTGTACAGAGAGGCCCAGGTGGTAAGAAGCTGAAGCCTCCAGCCAGCAGCCACGCAAGTGAGCTTGGAAGTGGATCCGTCGGCCCCAGTCCAGCCTTCAGATGACCGCAGCCCCGGCCAACATGTTGACTGCAGCCTCATGAGATCCTTGAGCCAGAACCACCCAGCTAAGCCATTCCTGCATTCTTGGCCTTCAGAAGCTGTGTGAGATCATAAATGTTGGATGCTTTAAGCTGCTGAGTTTTGGGGTCATTTGTTACATAGCTGTAGATAGCCAGTACAGACTCGTATTAAGCATCTAAGGGGAAATGTCCAGTAGGCAGTTGGATCTACGAGTCTGGAATTCAGGGAAGTGGTTCAGGCTGGAATATAAATTTGGACATCATCAATATGTAGATGATACTAAAAGCCACCCAGAGCAAAGAGGACACCTTTCATGGGAGCTTTTCCAAGCTCCCCATTCCCCCTCTGTCTGCATCAGATGTTGGCCTCGCCTTTGCCGTGACACTGTACTGTGGTGGCTTTGCCTTGTGCCTGATCCCCCATTAGCTTCTGAAATAACTTCATTTTCTCTGGATCTGCTCTGAATCTGGCACAAACTGTAGGTACTCAATAAATGCTTTCGAAAAGCACAAACGCACATCGGGTCTTGGAGGGTGAAGCAGATGCTGTAAGTGTGCTGACAGAATCTGTTTCAGGCTCATGTCCACCTGACAGCTCTGGCCTCTCAGAGCCCGTGGGGCCCACTTCCTGCCTTGGAAGAGTTCTCATGGCAGCAAGCCGGAAAAGCTGGAAATTAGCGTCCCCGTGGAGCCGCTCTCAACTGAGGACACTTACGGCCTGACGTCAACACCTCAGCTTACCCTTTATGGAGGGGCTGGGAGTGGATCACTCCAAATCGTGTGTTTCTCATCATCTCTTAAAGTTTCCCCTCAGGATTAAGCCCGGTCACCCTCTTTGGTAGCCAGCTTACTAACAGGCTTTTCCTGGCTGCCTTCCCTTCTCTGGATCACTTCTCCGCTCCCCTGCTGGAGCCCCACCTTCTCAAATCCTTCTTTCAGGGCTCACTTCTTTGGAAACCAAACCACGCAGAATTTGGATAGATGGAGAAGTCACGTGTTGCCCAGCAGGGAACCAGCCCTGAGGCAGGGTTGGGCAGTGCACACGGGGCGTCCTGGAGGAGCTGAGTCCCTGAGAGTGTGACCAGCGGAGGGGACAATGGACCTTCCAGAGCGGGACCTGGTTTTGGAGGGCTGCTGAGCCACGCCAGGCGGAAGCTCTGCCCTTGGCCTGTAGCTCTGACCGAGGCAGGGGCTCTTTCTTCCTTGGAAGGGGAGAGCCGGTCCCGGGGTGATGCTGGCTGTCCCAGCATGCAGCCTGCAGCTGGCTCTGTTGGGAGGTGCAGAAAGCTTTCTGCTCACGAGGATGCTTTCTGCAGGTGGGATGACACTTTGCTAACGTGCTGGTGGGTGCCACTGCAGGATTACTTGGAGCTGGGAGCATCCGCTCCCCGCACGCGGCTTTCCCTGAGGGACGGCAGCAGGGGTAAGGCCTCGGAGGCCTCGAGTGTGGGCTCCTGGAGCGCCCCCGGTTTCCACCCAGCCTCTGTCTTCAGCTCTGGACCTCTCAGTCTCCTGTTTTGCTCCCAGTCCTCTTTCCTCCTCCTTGTGCCTGGCTGCTGTGTTCTGAGGCCTGCAGCTTCCACCTGGCCCGGCCTTTGTGGCCCAGAGCCTGGGGGGACGGGCCTGCTCTGGGTCTTTCTTTCACCCTTGTCCTGGCTCATGAGTGAAGGCAGATTTCAGAGGAGATTTGCTGTAAATGGGTGGCTCCACTCCCAACCAGATCCATTCAACATTAAACCGGCATTGCTAAGTGCCCGCTGTGTCCCAGGCCAGGATGTTCCACAGGGAATTTAAAGACGCCTCTGAGTGGGCCTCACCCTTGAGGAACATAAGAGAGGAGGTAAGACACAATATCGAGAACAGGAACACGGTGGTAGGGGGGTTATACACGCCCCATGAGGAAGCAGAATAACTCTTTTAAGGACCTCCTCTGTGCTCGATGCTTTCCTACGCACAAATTCATCAGATCCTCCTAAGAATGCTGAGAGATTATCAGTCTCCGGATTTGCTCCGCCTGCTCCGAGCCTGGGAGCCACACCTGCGTGGACCGCATACACTAGGCTCTTGGGACTCCGGCTTCCGGCTGGTGGTGGGTGCAGACGGCAGGAGCCGTAAGGGCAGGTGGAAAGAGAGGGCCAAGGACTTCCGTAGTGTCCCCTGCCCCCAGGTCAGAGGTGTGTCCTCCACGAAAGGCTCTGTTCCTGTTCTGAGGCTTCTGCAGCCAGGTGACAGCTCTGGCTGTCTCCAGGTCGCTCACACCTGTTCCTGCTCCAGGAGTTTCACCACCTCTGCGGTTTCCTGTAACTGTGTTTCCATCTTGGTAAAAGGTCCCTTCCAGGGCCAGCTTCGTGGACAGTGGCACTGGGCCCTGCACTTGGAAGGGCCCCACCCTTGGTCGAATGCTCCACTGTCGTCCGTCATCTTGAAATTCTTAATACTTTTTGAAGGAGGGCCCGCCTTTCCATTTTGCCCCGGGTCCCTTAGTTAAGCTCTCCTGGTCAGTGGAGCATGCCACCCACTTCCTGCCAGGGCCACTTTCCGTCAGGCAAACGGAGTTTGAAGGAAGCTCCATAACTTGCCTGAGGCCGCTCAGCTCCTGAGCAGCAGAGCTGGGATTTGAACCCAGGGCCTCTGCCTCCGTAGCCCACGCTCATTTCAGCTCCAGGAGCCCAGAGGATATGCCTGCCATGGAGATCTGCAGTATTTTGCATATACACTGACTGCTTCTCCTTTGATGAAAAAGTCACGAGGCTTCCCGGGGCCTCTAGTTCTCCGCTCGAGGTTGGTGATTCGGGTTGTTTTTCTGATTGTCTCGGCCCAGCCTGGTTCAGAGCCGCCCCGCTGGGCTGAATGGCTAATGCAGCCCCCCTGACCTCCTGTGGTGGAGACCACCCCCTCCGCCCCGCCCCCTGCACTGGGCTCCTGCCCAGCCCCTGCCCACCACCTGCTGCTCCCAGCAGAGACCCTCACTCTCGAGCAGCAGCCTCAAAGTTCTGGCCCTGACATGACAGATGGGGAACGTAAATGTGGAAGGGGCTTAACGCTCTCTTGCAGCTGCCTCTGATTTTATTTTGAAGGAAAGGAGAAGGAAAGGGGGCACCAGGAGGCAGGAGAAATTTCCCCTGACGGAGAGGAGCGGAGAGGAGCAGCGGATCAAGATAAATGGAGGCTCCTTTCGGATACTTGTTCAGACCACCAGACTCTGTTTTCCTGGCAGACAGATCCCTGCCTGGGGGCCATGGGGCAGGTTGCGGAAGCAGGACCCTCGGTGGTGCCGCTGCTAATCGGATACCTGTCGGAGGCTGGGGGTCTGGAAGGGAGGTTTTCACGTTCCCTCTCTATCTTTGGTCTTGGTCTTTCTGGCCAACACAGTCCCTTTGGAGCCCACTGGACCCTAAAGGGGAGGGGCATCAACTCTGGAAGCAGACAAGTCAGGTCCAATTGCTCACTCATTTCTTGCAGCCCTCCAAGTACCATACTGAGTCAAACCAGAGGGTCCTGCTTTCACGGAGGGAGCTTGCACACTGTCTCTACTGTTCCCTTGCTGGGTGACCTTGAGCATGCTCTCCAACCTCTCAGAGCTTCATTGAACTTCTAGGGACACAGGGAAAGTCACATGGATTCTCAGCATAGATTTGAACCTCAGAGTTTGTGCAGATAAAGCGCCTCACCCGAGATCTGGCACATGATGAAAACTCCCAATATCCTAAGGGCTATTGTTATTTGACTGGTGACCGTGAGAGCGAGATGGCTCAGGCAGGGGAGGGTGCAAGGATGTCCCCAACCCTTGCCCTGTTTATCAAGGCCCAGTGACTGGGGATGGTGGAGGGGGGATGGTGGAGGTGGGATGGTGGAGGTGGGAGGCCGGAGGTGCCCCGCCCCCAGGAAACACAATTCAAAGAAAAACACCCCGGAGTCTCTGAGTCTCGGCAGCGTCATCTTCCAGGTTCGCAGCTCCAGGGGGCACCCCGCTCTCCTTCCTCCCTCGTTATTTAAAGTCGGAGGGGTGTATAAATCAACCAAAATAATTCACGAGAATCATTAGCGACTCCGAGGCGGCATCTTTTACCGGCAGCATTAAATTAAAAACAGCGCCAAACTGCAGCTTTTTAAAACACATCAGCTCCGTTTCCTCCCTCCTGCCTGCTGTAATCGAAGGCTGCTGGGATCTAATGAAATGAAATTAGCATCTCCAATCCCCCTCTGGCTACCGGTTACATGAAAATGTTTCTTTGCGGTGGGGAGCTGAAGGGGGAATGTCAGAATTGCAAGAGGGTGCCTCCCCTCTCTCCCAGCCCCCTCCTTTTGTGCCACCCACCTGCTTGCACTTCCAGTGCAGCTGAGCTGCGGGGGATGGGGTGGCGTGGGGCAGAGGGGCAGAGGGGCCTGCGAGGGGCAATGGGTTCTGTTTGCTCATTTTGCCTTCCAGTATCTGCAGAGACGGGGCCCAGCTCCGCGATGCTCATAGTGGCCAGCTCCATCATGGTTCCCGTGACAACCACACAGCAGGACTGTGTCCATCCAAACCCGCCATTCACTGCCCCACCCCTGCCTGCAGCCGGGTGCCCCGAGATCAAATCCCTAAACATTCAGCTGGCTGGGCAAGCAGCCCAGCAACTTTGTGGGTGGGGCTGTCCTCTTTCTCCTAAAGGCTGCATAGGTCCTTTGTCGTGCCCCCGGGCGGCTCCACAGCCCCTTTTAGGGCCTCCCGACCCGACCGGGGTGCTGTAGCCTTTGGGGGAGCAGCTCTGTATAGGTGAGGGACTCCCTGTGCACCGCAGGAAGCTTTGCTTCTGCCCGCTCAGTGCAGGAGCGCCCTCCCCGGTCAATGCAAGAAGGAAAAAGGCCCCACAGCTTCACGCGCCCAGGGGTGTGGTGCCACCCTAGTTGAGAACCACGGACCCCCCTCCCGCTCTCAGCCACCCTCTCCTCAACGCTGGTTTTTCAGAAACAAGAGCTGATCATTTCAATCCTCTCCTTAGAAACCTTCGCTGACTCCCAGAGTTGTGATTCCGTCTCACTGTCACTGCATGAGGCTGTGTCTGCGCTGGCAGGGGGCTGGGGGCAGGGGGAGGAGGGGAACGTGGGCTGTGCTTTCTCTGGTGAAGTTCTGACTCTTTAGCTCGGCACTGGCCTTGCCCAAGCCATTTGCTCTGCTCCCCTGGGCTGAGCCACATGCTCCGCTTAACTGTCCCCGCTCTCCCAGCTGCCACGCTCTGCGTGTCCATTTGCCTGTCAAACCCCACCTGCGGTGTGAGCTGTGGTGACAGGAATCATGGCGTGGCACTAGGCCTGCATAGACGTTCTGCCTGGCTTTGCCTCACTTCAGAGGCAAAGCTGAGACTCGCAGAGACATTATGCTCAGGCGGAGAGGGGTGGCTCTTCCCACCCCCGAGTCTATACTCTGGAACCTTCTTAAAGTTTCTCCTTCATTCCTTCATTCATTCATGCGTCTGTGCTCTGAGTCTCCCCGGAGTGCAGTTGGCAAAGCAGGAGGGTTAAGGCCCAGGTCGAACCTCACGTGTTGGGGTCGGAGTCAGTGGGATAGATGCCTTAGTCCGTGGCCCTTCAGCAGGACAGTTATAAGGCACAGACCACCTGGTCCTGCAGGGGCCCCGGTGGGGTGGAGCCCAGGTGCCCACGGTGGGAAAGCCTGAGAACATCGCCTCTCTCCCCTTCCAGTCTCACTCTCCCTGCCTCTCACGCCTGCTTCTGGGGCTCGCCTCCCAAATAACTATCTGCACCCAGTCCTCATCTCAGACTCCGCTTCCAGGGGGACCCAAACTGAGGCCAACACCTACGGCTTGTGTGGGGTGCAGAGAAAGAGGACATGGCACTCGCCGTAGGATAGAGACCGGACACTGTGTCCTCCAGCATCCGTTTCACCCTCACGCCCAGCCCCCACCCCATGTGGACAGAGCACACCCCGGAGCTGGATCACATGCCTGCCCCATGCTGGCCTGCCCGAGGACAGACCCGGAGACCAGCTCCACCTGGCCCTCCAGCTTCCTGCAGAGCGGGAGAGTGTGAGCTGTCTGGGGAGGTGGGAGTGATGGTGGGGAAGGCAGGACCAGAGCCTGCTGCTGAGGGGAGCAGGCCCTCCTATGGTGCAGAGTGGAGTCACCAGGGGCCAGAGGGGTGGGGACACTGCACAGATTCCCTGAGTTTGCCTGGAGGAGCCGAGTACCAGGTTGGAGGGTAACTGTTCTGATCAGGAGCAGCTGGTGGCACAGGGCGTGGCCTGATCAGCAGGCTGGACCCCTGGGGGCTTGACCAAGGTGGGGGTGCTCCCTGCCTGCTGGACCAACCAGACCATCCGTATCTTGGCTTATCCACCTGTGCATTTGCTACTTACCCTTGTACAACTCTCTGCAGGGGATTGTGGGTGAGACCCCCCAGAATCAAAAGCAGAAAACATTCCAGATGGGCTGACCTAGGCCACTCGGGCCCTCCCTGGAGAAGTGTGGCAGAGCCCCCTGTGTCTTTGGAGTAGTCGAATGATAGTGAGGAGGGGCAGAGAGAATGACAGCTGAACTTGGTGGCGGGGCGGGGGGAGTGGGGGCTTTTACCCCTGTCTCAGATTATGTCTGATTGTAAATGTCCTTACTCCTGGCTTGCCAGCTCTCGGCTCAGCCTCTTCCCCAACAAGCAGCCATCTCCCCCACCCCCTGCCCTGCCTTGCCCAGCCTCCACCCTAGTCCAGACCCGCCTGGAGACCTGGATGGCAACCATATGTTGAGGATGCTTGATTGCTGCTGTTGTGAGCCAGAAGGGCTGTTTGCGAAAGGGTACTCAGTCAAAGCTGTGTTTATATACACTAGGGCCGGCGTCTTTTTATTATGCGTAATTATACACTTCTTAATGTACAGGCATTGCGAGCCATTTTTCCTTCCCTGGTGAAGTCGCAGCCTGGGCGGGTGCGTGTTTGGGGCGGGTGGGGGCCGGGAGACGGCTGCCCTTCTCCTTGACTCGGTGAGCTCTGAGCCCAGAGCACCCCGGGCCGTGATGGATGAGCGCCCGCCGCTCTAGCTAGAGAGAACTGTTTCTTCCAGGGTCCAGGGAGACGAACCTTGGCAATGCCGGCCCGGAAATGTTGCAGATCGTCTGGTTAAGCCCCATGTCTCTCCCTCTTTGTCTCTGAGCCGCAGCCTCAGATGCGTGGTCCTGCCCTCGTCCTGAAAGGAAAACCTTAGGGCCGCCCTGCACAGTGCTTTCAAGAGTCGACGCCCAGCCCTTCTCCTCTTCTCTCTAAACTTCACAAACGTGACTCCAAAGCCTGGGGCGGTAATTTACTAGTCCCCTGTCGTTAGAGTTCAGGTGAATCTTTTGACAATAATAATAATAAAGCTTTGTGTTTGTATAGAAACAGCGATGAGGAGCAAGGCCTCCAGGGTCAGGAGACCTGGGCTCAAATCCCGACTCCACCCTGTTTTAGCTGTGTGACCTTGGGCTTGCCATTTACCTCTCTGAGTCACGGTTTCCTCGTCTGTAAAATGGGAAGAATATTAGTTCCTCCACCATGCAGAAGGTCTGGCACATGGAAAATGCTTTGTAAATGACCATTTTGGCTTCGGCCCTGATGCCCCACACTCTCCTCACACACGGAGTGAATATTCACCAGAGGGTTGCTGAGACGAGGAACGGACGAGCAGCACTAGGTTTGGAATCGAGTGTCTTTTGTTTACCAACCGCGAGGCCAGGCAGTTACTGGACCTCTGAGCTTCTTCGGCTGTGAAGCAGTGGATTGATGGCCTTGCCCCACAGGCTTGTGCAGGGGGAGTAATTGAGGGAGGTTGAGATAGAACAGCGAAGTGTTGAGTGTGGCCCTTGATGCCAGTCCACGCCTGGATTCATTGGTGGTGGATATTCCAGTAAGCAGTAGTTTATTATTTAAAAGTGTTCTTAGTTCCACCATCCCGCCTGATTTTCAAAATGACCTGTGGCCTGGGCAGGCCTGTGACCAGCCCCTATTTCACAAATAAGAAAACGGAGTCTCAGAAAGGTCAGGTGACTTGCCTGAGCTTGCACAGCAGGCCAGCCGCAGAGCCGGAACCCCACACCCTAGGCCACGGTTAATAAACAGTTTGTCATTTTAATTCCAACGCTCCAAACCCAGTGTTGCTCGTTCGTTCCTCGTCTCAGCAACTCTCTGGTGAATATTCACTGTGTGTGAGCAGAGTGTGGGGCATCAGGGCTGAAGCCAAAATGGTTTGATCCTTTGGGAATGTCCCCAAACTTTTAAATGTAGGAGATGCTGGAGTTCTGGAGTGTTATGTAAATTCTCCTTCCTCCAGGAAGCCCTCTTGGGATGAAGTTATCAGCCCGCTCTTGAGAGCGCTTTTTTCCTGGGCCTCCTACTCCAGGGGGGAGGGACTTGGGAAGACAGAGGAAAAGCAGGGATTGCCAGGCTGTCACTGAGCTGGAATTCACCCGGGAAGAAGTAGGCAGACCCCCGTGTTGGGGGCAGGACACGTTCCCACACGCTTGCTTGGGACCCAGGGCTTGGGACCCAGCGTGGCCAGGTGTCCTGTACATACACGACATGTCCTGTGTTAATGATTTTGTCCTGTGACCCATATGGACCCTATCAGAACACCCTAAATATGTCCTATATTCAGTTTTTTCACCAAAACATTATAAAAGGTAGGCAGTTAGAGCTATTTTTCAAATTTTCCTGGGTATCCTGTATTTTTATTTGCTAAATCTGGCAACTCTAAGCATGGTGACTTCCATGAGTGGGGGTAGCTTTGGGGGGGCTTCGGGTTCTCCCAGCTCCCCTCCACAGGGCCAGGGACCAGCCTTCCTTCTGGTCTCTCCACGACTGGGGCGGGACCTGGCAGGGCTCTGAAGTGAGGGAGTTGCCAGGCGCCGTGGACGTAGCCTGGAAGAGCCTGTGAATGGACGGTAAAGGCTCCGTCCTCTGTAACAGAGTTACCATCTGAAATGCACCCCTCCCCCTTGTAGGTGCAATGAGTCCCAAGCACTTTTCTCTGGATTTGTTTCAGGGACATTGGAGGCCCCCATTACTTCTCTCCCCTTCCCACTGCCGGCTGTCCCCCAGAATGTAGAGCCAGGGGGCCATCTTCCCTCTCGCTTCCATGACTCCAGTGCCTGAGTTACGGAGCCGTTATACCTGGAAGAGTTCTTCATTCGACCTCAGACAACAAAATCCAGGAGCTGCAGACCCAGCTTCCTTCTGCAACTGGGCAGTTCCTACCCTGGACGTGCAGGGGCCACTGGACTCCCCATTCGTTTAGCTCCTTTGTGGGCTGGCTCTGCCACTAGTGGCTAAATGACCTTGGGTGAGACCTCAACCTCTCTGAAATTTATTTTCCAAATGTGTAAAATAAGGTAGGGGGGCTCTCTAAGTCCTCACATTCTGCCATTTCCTTAGCCAGCCTGGAGATGCCCCCGCTCCCCAACATTACAGAGTTAAGAGGCCACGGCCAAGCCCAAGGGGCTGTCCTCCTCCTCCTGCTCACCTCCCAAACCTTGACCCCACCTTGCCATGCAAAGCCAGCCACTCACAACAGGGGCGGGAGGTGGGAAATTGGCAAAGTTGCCAGAAGCCAGCGAAGGACAGCTGTGGACTGAGAGTCTCTCATTCAAGGAGCAAAGTGCGTTAGGAATCGATTTCCCCCTCCTGTTTACTGTGGTTTCCCCCCACTGGTGCAGGGAAGAAAGGCTTTGCATCAAGATTAGCTGTTCCGTGGCGAGACTGCAATTTGCCCAATGTGTTTGTTATTACTGGAGCCCAAGCACCACCCACAGTCCCTTCCCCTTGCCTTTCATTTCCCTGTTTCCTTTCTCCTTTAGACAAACAGGGTCTGCAGGGGGATGGATTCTCCCTGGGTTTTGGGTTTGGAGCTCTGCTAAGGTCTTGGGAAAGGGCCACACTTGCCGGCAGGTCTGCTGTCTCGAGCAGGTGCTGAGGCTTCTGTCTCTCCAGAAGGACACTTTTTGGACCAAGGATGTGGGCCTCCTGGCCAGGAGTCTAGGTGGATGAAAGCATCAGCAGGACCTCCCCAGGTTTGGGGAGAGGAGACCTGTTCATGCACAGGTGGGCCGGGGTGGGGGAAGGGAGAGCAGGCGGCTTTGATAAGGATGAAACAAAATGAATGTGTTTTCAAAGTTTTCCCCAGGCCCCAGCAGGATTCTGCAAAACTGTAATCCCATTTTGTAAATAGACGGAATTGTCTCTCTCTCTCTTTTTTTTAACCCACTGGAGATGCAAGGCCAGCTACTGTCTCTCCTCTCTGTCTCTCTCAATACAAATGACAAAATGGGAAGGGAAGCTGCCCGTTTGTCCCGATGAGTGATGCGGTAAGTGAGGTGCAGGGCAGTGTCGGTCCCAGAGGCCTGTTCTCTTGGTCTCTGAAGCTTGGGCCAGTCAAAGCCAAACCAGTGGTCAGTTCATTCAATTCAGAAATAGACTCCACAGACGAACTGGGACAATCTGAAGCAGACAGGAAGAACTGACAGCTCCCCGGAATCCTTCCTGAGTCTTTCCTTTTATAACCAAGGGTCTGGGCTGGTGTCCTTGGGACCGAGGCTGGGAGCCCCCACAATCATTGTGTTTCAAAGTTGCAAGGAACCTCAGCAAAGCAACTGGGAGCAGAGTGTTAATGAAACTCTACCAAGCGGAGTAGCATTATCCCGGATCAATGGGGCGCAGAAGGATTTTAAGCAGGGTGGTGCGATATGATCAGATGTGTGTCTTGGATGTCACTGGTGGCCCCATGGGGGTGGGGATGGGTGGCCAAGACTGCAGGAAGGAAGGCCAGGTGGAGGCACTGCAAGCACCTGGCTCAGAGTGATGGTGGCGGCCTTAACATGTATAGCCGGAGAGCTGGGCGTGGATTTTAGACCTGGGGTGGCAAGCCACGGCTTGGAGGTATCTGGCCTGGGCACTGGGTGGGTGATGGTGCACCCACTATGGCAGGAAATGCAGGGGAGGGGCCAATGTGATGAGTGGAACTTGACACATTCTGAGTTTGAAGTCCCTGGAACTCAGGTGAAAGGTCTGGGCCAAGCAAGGCATCTGGTGAATTTTATGATATTTAAATTATACCTCAATAAAGTTTTTTGTTTTTTTTAAGGCAACTAGGAAGGAGCAGCCAGAGGGGTAAAGAACAGGAGTGCCCAGCGTGACAAGAAGCAGGAAGGGAGAAGGTATTAGTCAGGGTTCTCCAGAGAAGCAGGACCAAGAGGATGTACGTAGACGGACCTAAGGGGAGGTTTATAGGGATTGGCTCATGCAGTTATGGAGGACGAGAAGTCCCACAGTCTGCCACCTGCCAGCTGGAGACTAGGAAAGCCGGTGGTGTAATTCAGTCCCAGTCTGACGGCCCAAGAACCAGAAGCTCCGAAGTCTCAGGGCGGGAGAAGATGGACGTCCCAGCTCCCGCAGAGAGAGAGAAACTCACCCTTCCTCCCTCTTTTGTTTCATTTGGGTCTTCAATGGATGGGATGATGCCCGGCCATGCTGCCAACGGCAGATCGCCATACTCAGTCTGCCGAATCAAATGCTAATCCCTTCCAGACACGCCCTCACAGACACACCCAGAAATAATGTTTCGCCAGCTCTCTGGGCATCCCGCAACCCAGTCAAGTGGACACATGAAATTGACCATCACAGAGAGAATGTCAAGAGAGCTGACGGCGTCCACTTCTCTGAAGAGGAGTTGAACAAGGTCCCGAGGGCTGAAAAGGTTCCAGTGTACTCAGCAACAAGCAGCCACCTCCACCCTCGGTGAGAGCAGGTCCGATGGCCAGGTGGGAGCAGGACCCCGGTCACCGTAGGTGGGGCATGAATGGGGTCTTCTGGTGTGGATTCTTAAGGCAGGCTAGACCTCCGCATCCTCCTGGCCCTCGAAGTTGGAGGTCAAGAAAGCAGAAGTGAATTATTGGTGTTCAATAATTCACCAACTATTAGGGACACCAGCTGGCTGGAGTTTGGGGACCCTCAGGACAAAGAGTGGAGAACAGTAGCAGGTACAACGTGCTATCTTAAAACGCCAACATAATTTACAGAACAATGACCATCATCCCACAGAGAGAGCTCATGACCGGCCTCCCGGTGTGCTACCTGCAGCCGTCGCCCCTGGCAGCCCCACATGCCCGGGTAGGAAGGGAGAGTTGGCGACGGGCTGGTGCTTCCTCAGGGGTCCTTGCAGGGCAGAGGCGGTGCTGCCACACAGCGCAAGCAGCTGCTGGGGACACAGTGTTAGCAGGCTCCCTCTCGAGTCTCTTCCTTTCCCTCTCCACTCTGTGAAGCTCCAGGGTTGTTCCTGAGCTTCTGCAATGACATTGATGTTGGGGATAATCTGCAGCTGGAAGGGAGAAGTTTCTGGGAAACTAGTGTTAAGGAGCCAGGGGGAGCCACTGGGCTGTGGGGATGCCCTGGGAGGGGTGGCTCATCCACAGTCTCTGGAGGGCTGGTGGCCCAGGCTCTCCAGGTCCCACTGCCCAGGGCACCCCAGGGGCCACCTGGAGCTCAGGCAGGGCCTGAGGGGAGGGGGCAGTCCGACTCCCTGAAATCCAGTTCACCCACGGCCAGGACGCCAAGTGGTCCATTTGCTGAATTTACTTGCTGCCGTCAACTCTTCGGGTTTGGTTGACTGGTGTACATTTTGTCTTCATAACGGCGTTTGAAGGCATTGACCTACAGCCCATAAGAGGTTCTTGAGGTTGTCAGGCCCGGAGGCCCATTCGGGCTATTTTCTGTAATGGAGTTTATGGACAAACGAGGCAACATGAAGGCAGACACCTCTTAGGGCTCAGAAGCACCCAGACGGTCAGATGTCAGGGAAAGAATAGGAAGAGAAATACAGCCTGCATCGTGGAGACTGGGCTGGGGGTCCCTCCGGATCATGGCAGCTCTGGGAGCCATGTGGCCTCACCACCCAGTAGCTAGGTTGTCCTCGGTCCCTATTAAGGAGTGACCCTGCATGTCTATAGCAGCCACACAAGACGCACACAGGACAGCAACCCTCTCTCATCTTGTTGCATCCCCAGAGCCAGGCATACGGCAGGTGCTTAAGGATGTTGGGTGAAGGAGTGGATAAGCAGGGAAGTGGTCTGCACAGTTGTTGGCTGTGGCAGGACTGGAACCCCGGTCCCTGACTCCCGGCTTAGTGCTCTCACACCAGGTCAGCTCCTTGCCCAGCAAATCTCTGCTTGCCCAGCTTTGCGCTGGACTTCCCCACTGACAAAGGGGTGTGTGCCTGGGACATGGAGCAAGTTCTGTCATTGACACTCTTGCAGAAAGGAATGAAAGGAAGGCAGTGGCCAGCAGTGGCCTGAGACTCATGCCCCAGGACATGGCCTTGGTTCTGTGGCCAGTCTTTCCAGGGCCTTCTGCCTGCCACCAGCCCCTCTGCCCTGCACCTGCTCCTCCCTCCCCCTGGTTCTTCCCTTCCCTTGCCATTCCCTCCTTTGTCTCCATTTTCCTTCCCCCTCCACACTGACACCGAAAGCAAAGAGAGGGCGCCTCCTACAGGAAGCATCATCATCAGAGCTGAGAGGGAACAGCTGTAAGGGCGTGAGCGGGGCTCGCAAGAATTCCATTCAGCCTCACTTACTGGGTGCCCTTGCTGTGCCAGGCACCCCACCAAGTGCTTTACGAACCCTGTGTGGAAGGTACTATTAATCCCCTATTTTACAGATAAGAAAATGAGGCACAGAGTGGTTATGTGACTTGTCCAAAGACACACAGCTGATAAGTGGGGGAGTTGATTTGAACCCATTTGTCTGACCAAAAGTTCCCTCTTAAAACCCATTATTCTCTGCTTGGGAGCCAAGCGATTACTTCTCACCTCTGCATGGTGGGCTCAGGGACGGGAGACGTCAATCTCTGGCCCCTCACTTAGATTCTGTAGGGAAATATATACCCTTTCTCCCCCCAAGTGGACTGTCCCCTGATGGCAGCTGCTATCTGTTTCCTTTTAGGGAAGAAGCAGCCCCTCTTGACTCCTGGCACCCCTCGCCCTGCCTTCCCTTCCCTTCTGCTCCCAGCCTTGCCGTGTTACGGTTCAGACTTGTTCTTCTGTGCATAACCCCGGCTACCTCCCCGCTGGGTCCTTCCCCTGCTGTCCAGGGTTAGTTCAGTTTCAGATCTGCTGGCCGCATGCGTTCCGGGGCAACTTGCCCACCTTCTTCTGCAAAGCCTCCCTGAGTCCCAGCAGGGGACAGGCGGGGGCAGCCAGCGCCAGTGACCCTGGAGGCCCCATTCCCCTCCCTGCCCAGCCTAAGCCCCTTAGAGTTGACTGGGTTCGTCCAGCATGCCAGGCATCTCTGGAAAAGTACCAAGAGCATACTCCACCTCCACCCCACCCCCACCCCTGGGGATGCCTGCCCACGATGGCACTGCTGGTTGTCAGTTCTTCTCTTGGGAAGGGGAGCTGGCCTTTCCCGTTGGGAAGCTGGCACCTCGTGAGCCCTGATACCCTCCCCACCCATCACCAGATAGTGGGAGATCATTTCTGGTGGGAGGAAGCAGCACGGGGCCTTCTGTGCACTGGAGTTGTTGCTGCTTAACTGCAACAAAAGGAAATGTAGGACAACAACCCTTCTGGCTCGCTGCTCCTGCTGTTGACAGCAGCACCAGCCAGAAAACACTTGCTAATGGCCTTCTCCCAATCGCCTTCTAGATAATGATAAATAATGTGTATTTTTAGTTTGGAATTGGATTTCATCTCTCCATTTCTGGTGCGTTTCAGGTGTTTTTTTTTTTTTCTTCTCCCTTGGGGTCTGAAAACTAGACATTTGTGCATTTACTGTGTGTGTATATTCCCTGCCAGAAGTTGACATATGGAGTCATTAATTCCTCCACACTTGTTCTCACCCCTAAACACTCACCTGGCCCAGGAGGGGTGCTACGTCCAAGAAGGCTCCTCTGAAGGAGTCCTGCAGACCAAGCAACAGGTGTGTCCTGGAGGCAGAGGACTGGTCCCCATTGATGATCGCTGGTTCCTGCACTCAGGGGTGCCCCAGGGCCCCACCCCCAGAATTTCTGACCCAGTAGGTCCGGGATAGAACACAAGAGAACCTCTGCCTTGACCCCTTGCTGCTCAAAGTGTGGTCCTGGGACCAGCAGCACCAGCATCACCTGGGAGCTTGTTAGAGATCTAGACTCTTGGGCTCCCCCCACAAGGTCTAATCAAAATTTGCATTTTAATGAGATGATTTGAATGCGCTTTACAGTTTGGGAAGCACCGGGCTGGATGATTTCTCAAGGCTCCCTTCAGCCCAGCGGCTTTGATCTTGGCCGTCCGTTAGAATAACCTGGGGAGCTTTTGAACCATCCCCCAGCCCAGGCTGTGCCCCAGACCAATAAAGCCGGCACCTCTGGGGGTGAGGCCCTGGCATCTGTGTGTTTTAAAAGCTCCTCGAGAGCTGTCAGCGTGCAGCCACATCAGAGAAGCCCTGTTCCAGTTGGAGGAATCAAGTCAGCAAGACTCCTCCCCCAGCCCCGGCCTTGGGTGAAGAAGGGGACAGTTGTTCTTTCCTCCGTGGTCGCTCACCCATACCCACTTCTCTGGCCCAGAGAGAGCTCAGCTTTGCTGGCCCAGGGTCGTCCGTCTTCCTGGTCTGCCTTCCACGGGCTACAGGAGTGCATCCTTCTCTCCCAGCTGACCTCGATGAGCCCCAGCTCCCTTGGATAGCCCCATCCGTGTCCTGGGGCCCCCCGTAGCTCAGCCCAGGCTGCTCTCGTTCCCCAGGAGCATCCCAGCAGGAGTGAGAGCCCAAGGAGGCTTTGCTGACTTCCGGTGACCTTGACTTCTCGCCCTCCCCCCTTGGATGGGGAAGCGTCTGCACTGCTCAGTCTGTCTTTGCCGCTCCAGAGCCGGCCTTTAAAATGACCTGCTTCATCCTTGGCTGCAGTCAGAGTCCGAGAGGCCGAGAAGTGAAGTGCTGCATTTCCACTTTTCATGACAGCGCCGAATGGAGTGATGCGCCCCCGCTCGCGCCCCCATCCCTCAATGTCCCAGGGAGCGGTGGGCACCCCTGCCCCTCTCTGCCCCCACAGCTCCTGCCTGCACTTTGCTGGCTGCCAGCAAAGCCCATGTTACCTAGATGGATTGACTTGTTGGGGAGAGTATTTATTTTAAGAGGCATTTCACCTCGGGTTTTGATGTGCTTGGCTTATTACCCATAAATATCAACTAACAGAAAAGGGGTGGCCTCTGAAAGTGGATGTTTTGGAGGGAGACCGAGAGCTGACATATTCCCAGGAGAGAATCAGTAGCAGGTCACACAATTGGCCTCTACTGAGCCATCCAAATTCGTCCTGAAGCCCTACTGTGTGCAGGCGCGGAGTCAGCGCTGGGCTGCGACAGTGCGTCGCACATAGTCTGTGCCCTTGAGGATCTGAGTCTAGCTGGGCAGACGGGTACAATGGGGCACATGAGAGTGTGCAGAGGGGGCGTGGTTAAGGACCCAGGTGGGCAGGGGACTTCACGGAGGGCACCTTTAGAGAAGGTGTTGTTGAGTGAGTGGAAGAACGGAAGGGCATCCCAGGAGGGGAGCAGTGTGAGCAGAGGCGTGGGGGCCTGCTTGAGAACTAGACCGGTAAGGAGCCTGCAGGGGAGGGTTCGGGGATGAAGAGGTGGGCTGAGGGCAGGGGGAGAAAATGCCCCTGATGATACATGATTAGGGGCTTTGACTTCTGGGTTTTCCAGACCTCCATCATGCGAGGAAGGAGACAGAGATGGCCTAAGGACACACAGCTCATGTGGCAGTCTCAGGATTCGAAGGCAGGTAGTGTGACATGGACACCTCAGCCTGTGCTTTTTTATCACAGGATGCCGCTCCTGACTGCTGGTGCGGTTTAGAGATGATGGCCTGTTTCTCTCTCTCCTTCTTTGCTTCCCTGGGAACGGAAATTTCCTCCAGAGGGCTTAGAAATAGGACAGAGTCTTGTCTACCCGGACAGTCAGGCTGACGTGATCCTGTCTGCAGGGGAGTGGAGACCTTTCCAGAGAGGAGGGGGCTCCAGCCAGGCAGCTCCCATTCCCCCATGTGGAGCCTGGGGCTGCTCTCAGGAAGGCTGTTGCAGGAGGCAGTATGGTGATTACGATCTGGGCCTTCAAAGGGACTACGGGTCAGGGAGTGTGGGTGTGTGTAAGTGTGAGTGTGTAAATGATGCTGTGTGTGTGAGAGAGTGTGAGTATGGGTGAGTGTGTGTGTCTCTGTGTGTGTGAGAGCGTGCATGAGTGTGTGTGTCTGTGTCCGTGTGTGTAGGGAGTAACAGTGAGACCTCCTGCTCCTGAGTCAAGAATCCCACTTAGCTCCATCCTCCGAGGCCGGGGCAAGCCACCACTGTGTCCAGCTCCAGACCGACCCTTCTGCCTATTTAAGGCAGAACCACCTGTCCCGTGTGTCAGCAAGGCCTTTCTGGAGGGAATGCCACCCTGACCGTCAGCCCACAGGACTTTCCCTTCTCTTTGCTCCAAGCTGCTCCTCTACCACCCTCCCAACCCCCTGATCCTTAATGCTTTCCCTACCCTCCCAGAGGCGAATCCAGACCCAGATACGGGTATCCATGAAGGAACTTCACTCTTCCTGAGCCCCTAGGGACAGGCGTGTGACCCATTGGCAAGATGGATTGGTCCAAGGTGTGACCAATCAAAGTCCTTTCTTGGAATCGGTCCATGGATCGTGAGTGAAGGCAACTTTTCTTGCTCAGGATGCTACAGTGGGAAGCTGTGAATGTGCGGTGGCTGGTAGCCATCTTCACAGCGTGTAAGAGAGGGCCTGTCTGCAACAGAGACAAGCAGAGAGGAAAATCAGGTGAGACGGGCGGGAGAGGAGACAGATGCAGATGAAGACATAGATGGAAATAGAGCATACTGGTCCTGAAGTCCTGGTTCCTGCAGTCTTTCCTTTCATTCTGTGAGCTATCCCAGAATCCTCCCAGTTACCAGAGCCAGTAAATTCCCCTTTGCTAAAGCTACCTGAGTTCAGTTTCTGTCACTCGCAAGCTAAAGAGTTCTGAGTGACACACTGGCCTTCACGGGCCGTGCCCCAGCCCACCTGCTTGGCCCTATTCTCTCGAGCAGCGGGGGCTGTGCTAAATATCCTGCTATTCTCCTCTCTCCTCCATCTGCAAGATGAGACTCAAGCATCTCCTTTTCAAGCACCGCTTTCCCTCTCCCCTCCCCACGCTGCTCACTGATATAGCACACGGGCTTTGCCTTTCTCCCTGCTACGGAAATGAAGTAGCATACTTAGAGAAGTTTCTAGATGCTTGGGCATGAAAAGGGTTGAGAATCCCTGGGTGAAGACGTAACTCAGGTTATCTTGGTCACTCTGACATTTAGGACCAAGGGGGCAGGACCAAGGGAGACAGAAGGAGTGTGGCCTTCTGGACCATGGACTCTGTTCCTGATGGGAAAGCCCCGTCATCCACAACACCACCCCCTACTCCCACCTTTACACCCTGTCATCATTTGTAGGTATCGGCTGGTTTACTATCTTTATTATTTTTTCCAAAATGGAAATATTTGGGATTTTCTCCTCTTTATAAAAGTAATTCACAGTCATGATAATATAGTAAAAGGAAACCAAGTAACATAAAGGGGAAAATTCCCTGACTTTAGTGGGAGCCCGTGGTGTCATTAACCGGTTACTAGGCAGCCCTTCTCGGTCTACCATGAGTTTTGTTTCTCACACAAGTCCTCCCAGCAGCTCTGTATTCATCTCTCCTCTTCTGGCCACTCAGCCCCTCCTGTATGCTTGGCCTCTTTTGTCCCCAGACCACGTTCGAGAATTGCAGAATCTTGGCAAGAAAAGGGCAGCTCATCCAACCTTCTGTCCAGTGGAGCCATCTCGGCCACAGCAGCTGACATATGGTGAGCTACTGATGTGTGCCTGCTGCCGAGAGGGGCAGCTCACTACCTTCTGGGGCAGCCCTTCCACGACGGGGCAGCTCTAATTGCTGGAAAGTTCTTCCCTCTGTTTAGCTAAAATCTGGCATGAAGATGCCCTTGGTTGAAGGCCTGCCCTCTGGAGCCCTGCAAAGTCAATCTGTTCCTCTTCCACATGACAGCTTTCACACTGTGCAAGACAGCCAGCAAGCCCCTCGTGGATTCTCTCTTTCTCTGGTTAAACACCCTGATTTCTGAAAAACACATCAGAGGAAGAGCAGCTCAAGAGCCCTCGCTGACCTGGTTTTCTCCTGTTCATGCCCTGCAATGTTCTTCTTAAAGTCTAGACACAGCCAGAGTGAAATTCTCCAGAGGGGCTTGACTCCAGGAGCCAGCCAAGGGTACACGGTGACCCCGTGCACAGACTTGGACTGTGTGTGCATCAGAATGACCAGGAGCATCATGCAGATGCCTGGGCCCATCCCCAGAGATTCTGGGTCAGGAAGGATGAGGTGAGGCCTAGGAATCTCTACGTTTAAGAGGAGCTCCACAACCGAGTCTATTGGCAAGCCATTGTTCTGTAGGAAAATAGAGATGTGCAGGTAAGACGGGCTGGGCATGGCACTGTGAAGCCAACGTATTAGTCAGGATTCATTGGTTTGCAAGAGATAGAAATGCAACTTAACCAGCTTAAGCAAAGGGGGGAGGTATTGGCCCCGGAGCTGCGAGCAATTCTGGAAGAGCAGTAGGAAACTGGCCTTCGGGAACTGGATTAAAGAGTCAGCGCTCTCCCTCCTTCTGCCTCTCATCTTTCACTTGACTTAATTCTGGAGAGGGATCTTTCTGTGTGGTGAGGAACCCGGCCACACGTAGCCCAAATTCATATTCTCCCAGCTTATCAACTTCGGTGGGAAAATGTACATTCTCGTCAGTATCTTGAAGTTAATTCTAGGGAAGAATTTGTATTGGTCTGACTTGAATCCCCCTTAACCAATCACTATTGCCACAGAGATGGGATATTATGATCGGATCACGGGCCTGCCCCTGCCCCAGGTTGGAGAAGGCTCAGGACACTAGATGAGGGAGAGAGAACCCTGAAGGAAGGGATGCTGAGCGCATGTCCACCACAGCCAAACTACACGGAGGGCTGCTTCGAGTTCTCTTAGGAAAAGAAAGCCCTGTTGCCACGTTTGGATGGAGGCACCATTCTTTTAGTAATAATGGGATTTTTCAAGGATCTCGTTATGACCACCTGATCAAGATGATGCTACTGAGATGGAAATAGGAAGAATTATCGGGCAGCAGTAACCCTAGTACAATCAGCTATGAAACTTGATTTACGCTGCAGATTCGTGGATCCCATCTGCCTCAGACTGATCTTACTTGTCCCACTGGCACCAACCTTGTCCTATCCACCAGACTGAAGATGCGTGAAGCCCAGGACCATAAGATACAGCTTCTCTGTTTCTTCTCATACCCATTGTCCAGTACTTGGAGGTTGTTTTCTGGTTATGCATTAAATAGAATGCAGGCACTATATTTCATCTCTTTATGTCTGTCTACTTTCTCTAGTTTGTGGTCCCTCAAAAGCAAGGTCTAGAACTAACATGTTTCTGATATCATGGCATAAACTCAACACCATGCCTCAGAGTGGCAGAAATGGCTGGCTGACCAACAAGAATGTGTGTTACTCTTCCATGGTGTAAATCATTGCCGGAAAATAGCTGCCCAGCCAGGTGCCAAATTTTCCAGCCCCTCTTACATCTAGGTAGGACCACATGACTAGTTCTCACCAATGGAATATGAACAGACACGATGCAAGTCCCTTCTGGGCCAAGGTGTTTGGTTAAGCATTGGGGGTGAGACTCCATGTTTTCTTTCTTTTCTCCTCTGCCAGCTGGATGCAGAGAATCCAACAGAGGACCTCCAGGACATCCCAGGGACAGCAGAGTCTTGAGATAAAGGAAGCCTAGGTCCCTGAGTCACTACTTGGAGGACAGTCTCTAATTGATCGGCAACATCCACATTCACCTTCATGTCAAGCCACTAAAGGTTTTGGGCCGATTGCTAACATGAACTACTCCAATTACTATATGAGGCAGGCTTAGTTCACATTCAATGCTGTTCCCCACCCCACCCCCCTTTCTGTGTCAAAATTACCCTAGAGGCCAATTTTTATCTCCATAACAAAGCCAGATTTGCATGTTGACTTTAGCCTGGCTGTCCTGTGCTAGGCTCTGTAGGAAGAGGGGTGCGCCATGGCCAACCACTCTTCCTTCATCCATTTGTTCATTCATTCGTGGGCTCCTTCATTCTTCTGGCCAGGCACAAGGGCAGGGAGCCCAGGGTGAGCAGACGGGGTGACACAGTTCTCCTCTGGGTTTTCTCACCCTGCTCCGTGAGTCAGCAGGTCACCCCTCCCCTGGTGCGGGTGTGGCCGCTGTGCCTCTCAGACCACATTTCCCAGTTTAACGCTGGACACCACGCGGGGTGGGGTGCAGTCAAAAATCAGAAACCACACCAGCTGTTTTAACAGAGAGGGTGTAATAGGAGGACTTGGTTGAATGCATATTGAAGAATCGCGAAGGATCTGTGATATCGAGGGATCACAGAGGTAGCAACAGCAGGGAGCAGTCACCCATCCCTAGTGCGGGGGGAAAAGGCAAGAGGGTGGAATTATTAGAATTTAGGAGCTTGGTGAGGCCCCACGGAGCTCGGAGCTGAGCTGGGACTCAGAGCTCTCGGGGAGGGGGCAGGCGCTGGCATTTCTGAGAGAGCACAAGACCAGAGGCTGGTTCTGGTAGCGCAGAGAAAGAACACAGCAAACTGGGACCCACTGTTGATAATGAAGCCAGATCCACGGCCAGGGTGAAGAACTGTTGCCAGGGTGACCTGGAGAGGAACAGGAAGCAAAGAGGAAGGAACCAGCGCGGCTCCCTCCTCCTGCCTTCCCACTAGTGCCCCCTGCTGGCAGGAGCTAACTGGGTGCAGCGGGCAAAGCAGAAATGGGGTTCTCAGAGTCCCAGCCCGAGCATCTCACAGCCTCCCATGACCAGGCGGGTTTGGAGCCGAGTGACAAGAGCTTACAAAGCAGCATAGACAGTTTTTAGCTTGAATCTTGTGATCTGGTCATTTTGCTCTGGAGACCCTCTCTGGAGTCTGAGACCCTAGGAGTCAGTCCTTGTCCACAGCCTCCCGGCCAGTTTAGAGCTGACATCTTGGCAACACACCTGGACCTGGATTTCCAGGTCCTAGAGAGACTCACAAAGACAGGCTCCAGACAGACCCGCGTGTGGTCCACCCTACAGACGTGCAGGAGGAAATGTGCATCACAAGCCTCTAAGGGCAGGTGCAGAGTGATGCTGGGGTGTAGCAGTGAGCTCAGCTGTGTGGGTCTCTCGCCTGGAGGGGCTGCTGGGGAGCTGCAGCTGGTCCCGGAGCCTCCCCGGGAGGCAGCCATCACCTCAGTGTTTGGCTAAGATGGAGAACGCAGGACGGCAACACTTCCACTTATTGCCGTGTGACCTTGAGCGAGCCAATTACCTTCTCCAAGTCTTGATTTTCTCCTGTGTACAGTTCCCTCAGAGGGTTGTCACGCGGAGTAGGGATAACGGATATAAAACACAGTGCCTGGCACATGCTAGACACTTGGTAAGCGGCAGGAATTGTGATTATTCATATGAAGGGGGGACGGCAGAAGCCTGCCTTTGTCCTCGAGGCCTGTGAGGTGGCTTCACTCTATGGGAGGGGAGGGGCCCCAGGGAGCAGGAGGGTCGGCAGAGAGAGGGCACGTTGCTGCCTGAGGCCCCTGAGCCCGCCCCAGTCATAAACCCTGCCCAGGGAGGCCTTGGGGGTCCCACCAAGCCCACAGGGGGAAGGCCGCCCCACCCTGACGGGGCTAAAGGATACCACCTGTCCAAGGGCAGCCTGCCTGCAGCCTGCCTCCAGCCTGGGGGCCCAGCGGGTGGCTCCTGCGGTGGCCGAGGGGAGGAGCGTGCAGACGCCTGCATCTCCAGACTTCGCCGCAGTGGAAGTTTGGATCAGAGCGAGTGGGTGTAAAGAATGTCAAGCAAGATTCGATTACAATTTTTATTTTGGAAAAACCTTCATCAAAATATGTATATCTAATTAGGACAATTACAGCACAGGAACAAAAAACTGATTAAAAATCAGACACTCCATAAATTACAAGTGTTTTCCTCCAGCTGGGGCACGTCTCCGGCTGCTGAGCTGCAAGGCCAATCAATGGCGCTGGCGCTCTGGGAGTGGGAGTGGGGAGGTGGTGACTCCCCAGGGCAGGACGGGAGGGTGTTGGGGAGGGTGCTGAGTGCAGGCTGTGGGGGTCCTGTGACCACCTGATCATCGCCCTGGGCACGGAGGCAGCTGCGTCTGCTCAGGGGCAGAAAGAGCTGGCAGTGCCCTGGATGAGCAGGGGTCTGGGGACGTGTGCATGTGCATGTGCCTGTCCTGGGGTGTGTGTGCGCACTTTGCTGAGCAGCGATCATGTATGTGCACACATGTACGTCAGCATGTGGACATCTGTGCAAACATCTGTATCGCCACAAGAGGATGCAAATGCCTGGGCATAAGCAGAATGTGCAGCAGCCTCTGGAGTCTTGTGCCAGACGTAGGCGCTGTGCAGAGGGAGAGCAGGCAGGTGGCCAGCTGTGCCTGCCCGGGCACTGCCAGCACGCATATCGTGCACAGGGGATGGGCCCAGCATGGCCCCAGGCAGGCAGAGCTGCCCTTTTAAGATATCACAAGATGAGACCATAATGATAAAAACAGCTGCCCTTTACTGAGTGACTACTATGTCCTGGACACTGAGCTAAGCCTATTACATACATTATCTTGTCAAACCTGCTTGGGGACACTAAGAGGTAGGTGTGGTCGACAGAATGACAGCAGCCCCCTGCCCAAGAGGTCCACACCTTAATCCCTGGAGCCTGTGAAGATGTCACCTTCCGTGGCTTAAGGGACTTTGCAGAAGTGACGGAGTTAAGGATCTTGAGACGGAGAGTTTATCCTGGATTAGTTGGGTGGACCCAATGTAATCCCAAGGCTCCTTACAAGTACAAGAGGGGGTCAGAGAAAGAGATATGACAGCAGGAGAATGGTCACAGAGATGCTATGTTGCTGGCTTTGAAGATGGAGGAAAGCGACCATGAGCCACGGATGGGAGTGGCCTCCAGAAGCTGGAAAAGCAAGACAAAGGATTCACCCCGAGGGGGAGCGAGGCCCTGCTGACACCTTGATTTAGCCCAGCGAAACCCGGGTTGGACTTCTAACCTACAGAACCGCAAGATAATAAGTTTGGGTTGTTTTCAGCAACTAAATTTGTAATAATTTGTTACAGCAGCACAGAAAACTACTGCAGTAGGTAATGCTATTTTGCCACTATATAGGTGAAGAAATTGGAGCTCAGAGACATCAAGTAACTTACTCAAGCTCACCCAGCCAGTAAGTGGCAGAGCCACGATTTGAGGCAGTCTGACCCCAGAATCTATGCTGGACTCCCCGACCTGTCCACTGACCTGCACCGTCTGTCTTAGAGCAAATGCGAGGGCCAGGCTCCTCATTTCCAGGCAAGCTTAGAGATGCACCTTCCTAGTGGCCGGCTCAGAGAGGACGGAATTGAGGGGCCTGTTCTGGCAAGAGAGTATTGCAAAGCCTGGACATGTTCCGTGAAGCCTCCAATGAAGGTGGCTTGTGTGTTTTCCCTCCAAGGAGAGGAAGGGGTTCGTGTCTGAGCCCGGAGCCAGCTTTGACACGAAGTGCTCTCTGCATCCCCAGCCAGTCCCCTTGGAACTCGACCCTGGGCCTCAGCTGCCTCTGCTCGCTTCCTGCCCGCTCAACCCAAATCCCTTGTAGTCTGCACTGTTGGGGACAGAGCTGCGGCAGCCTCCTGGCCTTCGGAAGCTCCGGGGATAGATGGCTGTGGGCTCAGAACCTCACAGCCCTAGGCAGAAGGGTGGAGAGGGGATGGGTGGAGGACCCCGCTGGCCCCTGACACTCATTGCCCGACTCTGCAGTCAGCAGCCGGCCATGCTGTGTCAAGAGGCCGAGAGCATCATCCAAGACGGCACTGGGAGGAGGAGGATGCAGAGGAGGATACTGGCTCCGGAGCCAGGCCAGCTGGGCTCCCGTGCTGATCCCTTGGGAGGCTTGCTCGAGTCAGTGCTCCCTCTGGGCCTCAGTTTCCTTACCTGCAAACTGGGGTACTTAGAGAACATTTGAAGGTTCCCTCTTGCTCAGACCTAGACGGCTAGGATTCTCCTCCCAGCACGTGGCAGTCCAGCATCCAGAGGCCCGTGCATGGTCCTGCCCTACCTGCACGTTCTTCAGAGAAAGGTGGGTGTGGGTGAGGGGATTGGGGGGCATGGAGAGGCGTCAGGGTCACGTCCTGGCCTCCAGGGGTGGAGCAGGGTCAGTGAGGCCGGCTTTGTAGGGGTTGTTCTGAACGGGCAGTATGAAAGCCACCAGCAGATACAACAGCCCACTTTGCGCATCATTTGTCGCCTCAGAGGGATGCCCCCTCCCAGGCCTGCTCTCCTGGGCATCTTCCTCTAGCCCCAGGGATGGAGGGCGTTGTGCGGTGGGGAAGGTGCTTGACGGGAGCTGCACCCACCTGATCGCAGGGGGAGGCCGTCGGGGGCGGCGCGCACATAGTCTGTGGGTGCACCGGAAGGGGACACGGCCTAATCCGGAGTCCCTGGCTCTTCTTGCTCTCTGTCTCCAGCTGCATGGTCTTCCTTAAAACCTACGTCTTTCAGCATCACAGACTATTGAAGCCAGTGGAGGGGGGAGCTTGTTAATGAAGAAATAAGAGTGACATGACCCACCGAAGGTCGCACGGTAGACAAGCAACAGGCTGGAGTCAGATCTCCAGGCTATTGACCTTCAAGTCTATACGTTCTTTGGAAAACGTATGATCTGCGTTTCCAGCTTGGCATGTAGACAGATTATATCGCTATTTTTTTTCAGTTATTTGCTAGACTACTCGAAACACCCAGGATCTCCCTCTCCTGGCTTCCCTCCACCTGGCTTGTCTGAGAACCCCAGGGGCTTCCACTGCCCTGAGGGGCACAGTCCTGTTCCATCAGCTGAGAGCTGACACAGCTGTGGGCTCATCAGCCCATCATTGCCGTTACTCCCCACTACCACCTGGTGTCACTGTTGGAGACGGGTCCGGCTCAGCTCAATGAAGGACACTTGTCGTGGTCTCAGACCCAGTCCAGGCTGAGCGATGCCCTCCGGGGCTTACAGGCTCCAAGCTGACAGCTCTCTTTAGTGCAGACTCGCATGCTCAGCCAACAATTCCCACCGTGCAGCCAGTGTGCAAGGATGATGATCGGGGGCACTTCCTGCAGCAGCCGTGCCCTCTAGTAGGATCTGCTCTTGTGCAGAAAGCCTGGGGCCACGGTGCTGAGCTGGGTCACAGGCCCAGACTCCTCCCCTTCACTGGGTAACTTTAGGAAACAGAGGGTGCTCGTTGTCTTTCTCTGACTCTGAGCTTTGTGTAAGGCCGTGCTGCCCCACCCCCTCTACCCAGAAAGAGCTCTTTGTCTTCGAATCGGGGCCACAGGAGTGGGAGTTCGTTCCCTTCTCTCTCAAGGCCTGGATTTCATGCTCATTGGTCCATTCGTCTGTTTTATTAGGACTTTTTTGTTGCAAACAACAGAAACCCAACTCAAATCAGGGAATTCTTGGCCCGTGTATCTGGAAAATCCAAGAGTTGTGCTGGTTTCAGGCATAGCTGTTTCCAGGTGTTCAAGCCATATTGTCAGGACCCTGCCCCTCTCCTCCCCTAACCTCTCCTTGGACTCATTCTGACCATGGGCTCCCCCACAGCACGGGCAAGACAGCCACTGACCCTGCAGCTTCTCGCCCTCTGAGTGCCAGCAACCCCAAAGCAAAGTATTATTATTTTTAGAAATGTGTGCATTTTATTCAAACTCAGTAAAAATGACTGTTAAAAAGATAGTTACAAACGGCCTGTCATACCATCTCACACCCCACACACAAAAGAAGTTGAGTAAAAGTTAAGTGATTTAAGTAATTCTTGGACTCTAAATGCCTATCATCCTCCTAAAGTACTTATATACAATTTCATAGGAATAGGTTTTAATTTGCAAAGTGGAATTCCCAGCCCCTCTACCTCACATTCAGAAATATTTTAATATTAATCTATGGTTGTATTTCTTCCTTTTGTCTCTACACTTATATCCTTTTGGGGTTTTTCCCCCTCATGTTTAAAGATCTCAACCTTTTCTTTTTAAAACAGACTTTATTTTTCAGAGCAGTTTTAGGTTCACAGCAGAATGGAGTGGAAAATACAGAGATTTCCCCTGTATTCCCTGCCGCCCCGCTCGTCTCCCCAACTATCTGCATCCTACATCAGAGTGTTACTTTGTTACAATCAATGAGCCTACCAAGTACCATTTTTCCAACAGAATCAATAGATTTGTCCCAAGCAAGACTCTGATTGGCTGGCTTGAATCACATGACTGTCTGACCTGGTCACTCTGACCAGGGGAATGCAGAATCATGACAGTTCAATCACGTGATCGCACGTGTGATGTCACGCCATCACATCTGTAACCAGGAGGAGGGACCAGTCAGCCGACCATGTTTGAAGCCCTCTAGAATCTCATGTAGCTCATGATGAGTTCCCTGAGATGGGGCAGCACGTTAGGCAGACAAAAATGTTTTCCTAGATGCCTACCATGTGCCAAGCACTATGCCAAGGAGTTGCTTGGAACTTCTATTCCAGGTGACTTGTTGTGAGGAAGATTGGCCCTGAGCTAACAGCTGTGCCCATCTTCCTCTATTTTGTATGTGGGACGCCGCCCCAGCATGGCTTGACGAGTGGTATAAGTCTGTGCCCAGGATCTGAACCCGCAAACCCCAGGCTGCCAAGTGGAGGGTTCGAACTTAACCACTATGCCACCCAGCCGACCCCTATTCCAGGTGACTTTTGCATCTCTGGTCCTCAGGGAGCATCACAGTTCACCCTCCTTACCTGCATCAGGTGGATGTGTCCCTGTGCACCTTGTTTTCAGGGTTCTCTCTCTTGAAAGGAGGCCTGCTCTCGGTGCTCTGGGGTCTCCTCCCCTGGAATGGGGGGGACCGTGGTCACTTCAAGGGCTCCCTTGATGGGCGTCTCCCTCACTCTCTGCTTCAGCAGACCTGCTGCTGCACCTCGGCACTCAGGCCTGAGGGCCTTCCCGGGGCACCTTACTTCCAGGCCCACCCCTCCCCCATGCGTGAGTGTGTGTGTGAGCGACTGTGTGTGTGTGTATATGTGTGTTTGTGCATTTGTGTGTGTGTATGTATATATAGGTGTGTGTGTGAGTGTGTGTGTGTGTGTGTACGTGTGTGTGTTTTGGGGGTGGTAGGTGTTGGGGGTTTGAGACCCTCAGTCTTAGCAGACACAGGAGAGCAGGGCAAGATGGTGGTTTTCTGGACCACAGCCGCGTCTCCGGGCCCCTTCCCTCTGGTGTCTGCATCTCCCTGCTTGTTATTCTGGGCCCAGACAGAGGCAGCTGTGTGGCGGTGGGGGAAGCTGACAGGCAGTGACAGGTAACACCGGCTGCTGGGGTTGGAAGCCGACCAGATCCCAGCAGGGGAAGGAGGAAGGGGCCAGGAGGAGGGAGAGCCAGCTGGGGAGGGGCAGTGCCCGCCATCCCTCCCCCCAGCTCTCTTCCTTCTGTCAAACCCAGCTCTGCTGCCTCTGTCACCTCTGGTGCCCAGGACAATCCCATGACGCCCCTCCTGGTCCCTCCTCCCCAGCCCCCTTCTGCCAAGCTCCCAGTGAGGCCTGACAGAGGGAGGGGACGATGTCTGGGGTGAAAGCCCCTGTGCTGGTCATTTGCCGTTTGCTCTCAGGTCTGCTTTTTGTGCTCTGCGGCTTTGCTCCACATCGCAGGGGCTGGTCATGGCAGCTGGCTCCTGGCTGGTTTTAGCCAACGCTGCAGACAATGCTGCTTCCCCCCACTGCCAATCATATGTTGAAACCTAACCCCCAGTGTGATGGCATTCAGAAGTGGGGCCTTTGGGAGGTGATTATGTCAGGAGGGTGGAGCCCTCATGAGTGGGATTCGTGCCCTTATAAAAGAGACCCCGGACAGCTCCTCCTGGTTCTACCACATGACGACAGAGAGAAGACGCGTCATGGACCAGAAACTGGGCCTCCTCCAGACGCTGAATCTGCCAGCGCCTTGATCTTGGACTCCAGCCTCCAGAGCTGTGAGGAATCCGTGTTGTTGTTCAAGTCCCCCGTCTCTGGTTTTCGTCATAGCGGCCAGAACGGACTAGGACAGGCGTGCGGCCGGGGCAGAAGACGGGAGGGAGACCCGGCTGTTTCTCCTCCTCTCCACCATTGCTGTGTTTCTTTGTCGCTCCCGCGCCTATTAGATGAGCCCACCAGCTTCCATGAGGCACTGGCTTCTCCTCCTGTCCCTCCTGCCCGGGGTGGTAGCAGCTTTGTGCTCTCGCTAGTTCCCGAGTTGCCTCCCCTTCCCCTTTCTGGCTTCTTGGTTGTTCCTTCACCCAAGAACCCAAGTCCCCGTGTCAATTCCTCCCTCTGAGCATCTGCAGTGGTGTCGGTTTCCTGCCTGGAGCCTGATGCTGTGGCTACCCCTCCAGCGGTGCCTCAGGCAAATTTGGACTCAAATTCCCCTTCCACCACTAGCAAGCTGTGTGAACTTGGGCTAGCCGCTGTCCCTCTCTGGACTTTACTTTTCCCATCTATAAGAGGGAGAAAAGGTGCCCAGAGGGCAGTCCCTGCAGAACCCTGGACTTTCTGTCCAGGGAATTCGGGACTTTTCTCGGTGCTCTTCTGGGGCTCCACAGAGGCCCTGGGACCACTCCCCAGCATCACCCTTGTGATCTTCCAAATCTGTCCCCACCTCACCTGGGAGGGAGGGAGAGACCCACTCACGGGGCTTGGCCTCAAGTCCTAAAGCTCATTTCCGCATGTGTGCAGGGCTCAAACCAGGACCGGGGCAGTCGGAACTGTGGACTGTTTCTAGAAGGATCTCTCCTCCAGAAGGTTGGGGAAAGTGAGGGGCAAGAGCGTGTCGACGAGATCTGAGTGGAGACCCCTGAGGCCCCTTCCCCAGGAGCCTGCCTCTCACCTGTTGGGACCCAGACAGGGGAGGCGGAGGAGAGTGGGGAGCTGGGAGGGAGGGAGGAAAGGATGAGGGCTGAGGTGAGGCCTTGTTTTGGGTTTGAAATGCCCCAGCTGTTAATTTGAGAATAATCAATGCTAATTTGCACAGATCCGGTTGCCATAGCAGGTTATCTGTTTCCCGTCAAGATGCCCCAGAAGTCCTGCAGCTCTTCTCCATTGCTCCCACCCAGCTACCCCTCTTTCGCTCAAAGGTACTGCGGGGCCCGCTCAGCTGGGGGAGACGGCAGGTCGGCCTTCACCCAACCTCCAACCTCCGAGTCCAGCCCAGCTGCCGTGGTGGCTGGAGGAAACCCAGGATGCGGGAGAGGAGGGGAGAGGGGTTGGGGGGGCTGGCCAGCAAAGCCTGGGAGGAGGAGAATTAAGCAAAAGTGCAAATTACCCAAACCCGTGATTAACATTTCTTCCAAATCTGCATGAATATTAAAATGCAACCCACCCCAGTCCCCACACAATGAATTCTGCATGAATCTTAAGATAAATCGTTTGGATAACTTAGCAGCAGCTGTACTCCCCTGCTGCCAGCTGCCTCCCAAAATCATTTCAAGGCGGGTACGAGGAGAGAGGGACTGGAGTGTGGGCGAGGGCAGGGCGGGGGCAGAAGAGGTGCTAGTCGTTTGGGGCCCATCTGCTCGGGCTCCAGGGCCAAGCAGGGATTGGGCTGAGGGTGAGGAGCGGGCTTCTCAAAGCCTGGGCCCCACCCAGTTGTGGGGGCTGGAGGGGCATGTGATGCAGTGACCGTAGAATGTTGCTGAGGACCCCTTTCTTGCGTTCCCTGGAGGCCAGGACCTCCCAGGGCGTCCTGGGCTGCCCCTTTGTCCTTCCCCTTTTCGTAAGAAGCAAACCAGCCCAGTTAGCCCTCGGCTCATGGCCCATCCTCCTGGAGGGCGGTGCTTCTCAATCAGGGGTGAGTTGGTCCCCCAGAGGACCTCTGGCAATGTCTGGAGATATTTTTGATTTTCAGGACTTGGAAGAGGGTGCTCCTGGCGTCTTGTGGGTAGAGGCCGCAGATGATGCTAAACATCCTACAGTGCACGGGACAGCCGCTCCCCTCCAACAATAAAGAACTATCTGGCCCAAAATGTCAACAGGACAGAGGCTGAGAAGCCTGCGCCCGGGGTGCCTCACCTTGGCATCTTCGCTTGCCCACTGAGGTAGCTAGCCTTTCTCCCAACCTACCCATGGCTAGCAATGAGTTCCCCAGGGGCCCTGGGTGGGGCCGGGAGGCAGGATTCTGAGTTTCGGAGCGTGGCAACATCACTATCATGACCGTCCTTTACCAGGCAGGGTCCCAGCAGGAAACAGATGGCGCCAGCTGAGGGCTCCCCTGAAGGCACTTCAGTGAAGAGGCCATCCACAGACCTGTGAGCAGAGTTAGGGAACCAACATGGGATGGTGTGGGATCCAGGGACCAGCAAGAGTGGGGAGCCTTTTCCACCGGCAGGTCCAGAGGTGCGAGGGAAGGAATGGGGTTATGGGAGCCTGTGGGGCCTTGAGCCAGGAAGAAGGGGCCGCCCAGCGCACCTGTGGCCTTAGTGGGAAAATGCCACTGCTAGCAGTGGAGGGAGTGGGTGGAATAAATACCCCGGCTTCTCTCTCTCCTCCTGCCCTAGGCTCCTGCCAGTGCCTCTGATTGATTGGCCAAACCCAACTAGACGACAGGGGAAAGAGGGCCCAGCAGATCCAGCCTGCAGAGGCTGCCTTTCCGAGGTGCAGAGCAGAGGGAGAGGAAAGGACGGCTTTACTGAGGGGGCAGGAATGGGGGGTGTGGGTGCAGGAAGGCAGGGGGCGAGCGGAGCCTATGAAGAGTAGCCAGCACAGCCGTCCTGGTGGGCACCAAGGGAAGCCGCCCGGGGGGGCACCCTGGGAACTGCTCCCACAAGCTCAATACGTTGAACAGAGCCGTCAAAGAAACCCTACGAACAACCCATACAATAAGCATGAGCGGATCAGCACAAAACAACTTTTGGAAAATTCTAGACTCTTTTCCAGTGGTAGAGCCAGGATTAAAACGTTCAGATTCACTGGGGAGGGCATCTCAGCGAGAGCTTCCGGGAGCCAATGGTGTGCTGGGATTCAGTGGTTGGGGCGGCACAGCAGCGGTGTCTCCAGGTACGGGAATGATTGGGTTGGGGCGGGCAATTGGGTTCTTTTGGACTCCGAAGTCCCTGCTCAGGGGACATGGCCACCTCCTGGGCCTGTGGGGCAGGGTCCCCCGGCTGTGGCCAGCTCGCTTGCCCGCTGCAGAGGTGCCCTTTGTGCTGCCTTGTCCGCTCCGGCCGCGGGGAGTGTGGCGGCCTTTGTGGAGCCACCCGGGTACCTGACGAGGGGTTTAGCTCAGAGAGCATGAATGGCTCCCAGAGGTAAGGAGACCAGAGGGGCTGCCTCCCGTTTCCCGTTTTAAGCAACTGCCTAACAAGAAATAGACAAACAGGAGTGCTTCTCAGCTCAGCGGGGTGATGGGGGGAGCGAATTAAAATCCCATTATAAAAACACTGCCGCGGCTGCTGGCAGCCTTGTTGACGATCATTTACACCAATGTGCACACACTGAACCCTTCCTCGCTGTGACTCAGGCCACACAGGTGGTTGGGGAAAGAGTTCTGCAGTCAAGCCAACCTGGCCCTGCCACCTGCCGCCTCTGAGCTCGTGACCTTGGGCGAGTTGCTGAACCTCTCTTGGTCTCGACTTCTTGGCTTTCCTGTGCTGGAAGGGCTCCGTTGCCCTCCAGGCCACTCTCCGCTCTGTGCTGGAGGCCACCTCTGAGGACTGCGTCCCAGCAAGCCGTAGCCTCTGGCTTGCTAGGGTGGGCGCTAACAGGAGCTCAAAGGGTGGGCCAGTGAGCTTAGGACACTGCAGCCCTGGCTCCCTCCTGCCAGGGAGTGGCTGTCAGCGGCCTTTTCCTACGTCACCTCTGTCTTCTCCCTTTGCCCCTCAGCCCTAGAGGTGCAATGGCTTCCTTCCCCCGCTAGGCCCTGGGGTGTCCTCCCCATTCCTTGGGTCCCCTTACCCTTGCTCACCTTTGTCAGTGGTCCCTTCATTCCAGTCTACTCCATAACAGCCTTGGGGTGTGCCAACGGCTTCCTGCCAGGACCCTACCGGTCCACCCACCGCACAGGACTGGCGTTGTTAAATGTGACAACTTATGGGAAGGTGGGAATGCAGGGCGGGGCCCGCAGGGAGCACTTGGGAAGCGTGGGGCTGTGTGGTGCAGTGGTCAGGAGCCTAGCCCGCCTGGGAATTTCTCCCAGCTCTGCCACTTAGCAACTAACTGTGGAACTGTGGACAACTTGCTCCTCTCTGTCTTCAGCTTTTCCTCCATAAAATGATGATGATGATGATGATGCTGACAGTACATACATCATAGGGTCGTTGTGAGGATCGTATGAGTAAATTCATGTAAAGTTTTAAAATAGCACATCACAAGCCATCAGAAACATTAGCTATTACTTTTTATGGCAGTAAGTTCTCGCAAACCTTATCTTCTTCCAGGTCACACAGAAGGCCTAGTCAGCAATCAACCTCCCTCCGTCTTTGAATAATGTGATTGTGACGGTTTCTTCTGTGGTTAGAAAGATCCTGAAGCCATCTCTGACCTCGGGGAGGCCCATGCTGCCCAGCTCCTGTCCTCAACCACTCCTCCCTGAGAGCCCCAGTGAGGTCCTGGGAATCCAGCCACGGATGTCCCTGGTCCCCAGCAAGACTACGGCTTGTTGAAGGTTTATGTATTCATAAACGTGCATCAAGGGCCTGATATGAGCCAGACACCGTGCTGAGCTTTGGGAATTCTGTGTTAAACTAACAAGGATTCTCCTCCTGCCTTGGGTATTTAATTAGGATCAGAAATAGTCCCTGAGCCATGGTGAACCAGGTTTATAATGCCCATGGAGGAGAGAAGGCTAGTGTCAATGGTTCTAGGGCTCTTGGCTGCTCAGAAGAGTTAAAGAGGGACTTCTATAACCAGCTGTGTTCTAAAGATGTCACATGCCACATCCATCTCCTTTTGTTGGGTTTGGCTTTAAGAAGGAGGACTTGGCATGCTTCTGACCAGAGGTCTTCCTTTTCTTCAGACAGGTCCATACATTTTAACTACCACTATCATAACCAAGTCCACCACCACCACCACCACCACCACCACCATCACCACCATCACCACCACTATCACCACCACCCCAACACTATCAACTATCACCACCACCACCACCACCACCACCATCACAACAAGAGCAAAACAGCTCCTTCCATTTTGGCCATCTTCTTTCCAGTACGGAAGATGGCACAGTAGCGTCCTTGGCAGCCTTCTATCTCAGGTTCTTTGTTCTTAGGTCAAGAAATAGTTTTTCCTCTAGTTCCCAGGAGGAGAGTAAAGGGCAACGTGTGCTCCAGACAAAATCTTAAAGTGAGGCATCCAGAAAAGAGGTGAGGCTGGTACAGGGAATGGTTAAATCTGCTTGTGTTCATAAGGCCTAGAACTTCTATCATTTTCATCTTCAATTTCCCCACCCTCCCTACCTCACCTGCATCCCACACCCTGCACGGTATGAGCATGGACTAGGAGTCAGGACTGTCAGAACAGTCACAACTGTTCCTTCCTAGTTGTGTAACCTCAGGTGAGTTGTTGAAACCCTCTGAACCTAAGTTTGTGTATCTATAAATGGAGATAATGACACCAACTTCCTAAGATTGTTGTGAGGATTAAAAGGAGACAATGTCAATAGGTCTCTTGGTCTAGTGTCTGGCACATAGTAAGTAGTCATTTCAATGTCTGTCTGTCTGTCCTTCCTTCCTTCCATCCATCTATCAGTCTCTCTCTCTCTCTCTCTCTCTCTGTCCATCTATTCATCTATCTATCTCTATCATCTATGTATCATCTTCGTAATTATAGCATCTTTGCTTTGTTCGGGTTGTCTACAGGTGTGTGACAAACTATCCCAAACTTACTGGTTTAAAACAACAATAATCATTTATTACTGTTATCTCTCATGGTTTTCGAGGTTGACTGGGTCTTACCCTGTCAGTTCTCACTTGGGTTCTCTTATGTGGTTCAGTCAGATGGTGGCGGGAGTCATCTTGTGGACTTCTCCACTCTCACATCTTGTGCTTGGTGCTGGCTATTGGCTGAGACCTTACCTCGAGCTGTCAGCGAGGACACCTACAAGGGACCTCTCCGTATGGCCTGGACTTCCTTACAGCATGGCAGCTGGGTTCTAAGAGTAAGCATCCCAAGAGACAAATAGCCAAGCGGAAACTGTAGCTCCTCTTTTTGACCTAAACTTGGAAGTCACATAGCATCACTCCCACTTTACTCTGCTCATTGAGTCTCTAAGGTCTGCTCAGGTTCCGGGGAAGGGGGCTCTGCTTCTTGGTGGAGGAGTGGCAAAGTCACACCGTGAGAAGGCCACGTAAGATGGGAGATATTGTTGTGGCCATTTTTGAAATACACTCTTCCTCACTTTGATACTGTCATTAGGCCTTGATATTTTCTTGTCCTCAGTGAGTCACCCTGTTAGCCACCTAAGCAGTACCTTCTGAGTTAGACCCTCCACTCCCCCTGCCCTTGGGGAAAGAGCAGTGTCCTGGAAGCCAGACTTCTGTTTCCTTGACTCAAGTCTGTGTGGTGTTTTTGAGCAAATCTGGACTATCCACTGCTCCTTTCTCCGTGTCCATGCCTTCTGAGCTACGGAGCTTCAGAGGGAGGAAGACGGTACAGCACATCCGAGGTTTCCACCCTGGTTAGCTCAGCACCTCTCCTCCACCCAAAAGAAGAAAATAAAATCATTTTATGGGATTAGGGGCTGGGACATTCACAGCCGTAACCCTCCAAACACCAGCCCTTCCAGTTTAAGCTCTAGTTCCAGGAACCTCATCCCTGGCCCACCATCACAGCAGGCCAAAGTCTCCTAGACTTATCTTTTCTTCTGTCCTCATGTATTAATTATTTATTGCTGCATGACAAATTAGTGGCTAGAAATATCACACGTATATTGTTATCTCACAGTCTGTGGGTCAGGAATCCTGGTGCAGCTTGACTGGATCCTCAGGCTCAAGACCTTCCACAAGGCTGCCAGCAAGCTGTCAGCTGGGGCTGCAGTCTCATCTGAAGTCTTGGCTGGGGGAGGATTCTCTTCCAAGCTCACTCCTGTGGGTGTTGGCAGGCCTCGGTCCCTAGCTGTCTCTTGGTTGGAGGCCTCCCTCAGTTCTTTGGCATGTGGGCCTCTCCATAGGACGGCTCACAACCTGGCAGCTGGCTTCATTGGAATGAGAAAGTGGGCAAGCAGGAGAGCGAGAGCAAGATGCAAGTCATAGAGTTTTATGGTCTCATCTTGGAAACGGCATCCCGTCACTGCGCCATATTCTATTCCTTAGAAACAAGTCACCATGTGCAGCCCACATTCAAGGTGAGGGGATTACACGGGCGTGAATACCAGGAGATAGGGATCATTGGGAGCTATTTTAAAAGTTTCCTACCACACTCACCAGGCAGATGTGAAATTCTTGCTGTTTTGCGATGATAAAAGTGGTTAGGTGTTGGGTATGAATTTTCATAGCAGCATTATTCAGAATAGCCAAAAGATGGAAACAACCCGTATGCCCATCAATTGATGAGTGGATAAATAAGATGTGATATATCCATCCAATGGAATACTATCCAACAATGAAAAGAGATGAAGTACTGATACATACTGGAATATGGATGAACTTTGAAAATGTTATGCTTAGTGAAAGAAGCCAGTCACAAAGGACCACATAATGCATGATTCTATTCATATGGAATGTCCAGAATAGGCGTATCAATTGTGACAGAAAGTAGATTATGGTTGCTAGTGGGAGATGGGGACATGAGGCGGGTAGAGTGGGTTGAATGGTGATCCTAAAAAGATATGTTCATGTTTTAATTCCCAGAACCTGTGAATGTGGCTTTATTTTAAAAAGGGCTTTGCAGACATAATGAAGTAAAGGATCTGGAGATGAGATCATTCTAGATTCTGGGTGGGCCCTAAATCCAATGACTTGTGTCCTTATGAGAGAACGGCAGAGGGAGATTCAAGACTCAGACACACGAGGAGAAGGCCACGTGAAGATGGGGACAGAGATTGTAGAGATGCAGCCAGAAGCCCAGGGACGCCTGGAGCCTCGGGGAGACGCTGGAAGAGGCAAGGAAGGATCCTCCTCTAGAGCTGCCATATGGAGCATGAGCTGCCAGCACCTTGATTTCAGACTTTGGCCTCTGCAACTGTGAGAGAGGCAATTTCTGTTGTTTGAAACCACTAAGTGAGGTAATTTGTTACAGCAGCCCCCAAAAACTAATTCAGGGAGTGGCGGTTAAGGGGTGCAATGTTTTTTTTTAGGGCAATGAAAATGTTATAAAACTGATTGTGGTAATGGCTACACAACCCTGTGAATATACTAAAAGCCATTGAATTGTACACATTGAATTGTAAATGGGTGAATTATCTGGTATGTGAATGATATCTCGATAAAACTCTTATAAAAAGAGTGTTAGGGCATTTGTGCCTCTTCCAGCAAGGTAGCGGCAGAGGCAGGACCAGAAGGTGGAGTGTTTGCCTTAGCCCGGGGCTGCTGCATGTTGCCAAGCTGCTCCCACTGGACAGCGTTTGTCTCCACTGACCCGTAGCATCTGGGTCCCTGGGCCGTGGTGGCACCATCAGGAGGCAGTGTGTTCAGGTGATAGCAGCTCAGGTCACGCCACCTTCCCTGCTCCCTCTTTCTCATGCATATCATCCTCCCCTCCCGCTCAGTGTTTGACTTTCTCTCCCCCGACCCTCAGTTTTCACACTACACTGCTTCCCCCACCACCCCATTTTGTGTGCCGGCTTCACATTTTCCCCTTCCACCACCCCCTCCACGCTGTAAACCTCCAGGGGTGGAATCCATTTCCAGTCCCTCAGATGTCAGGGGAATTGAAAGCACGGCAAATATTTCCTAGATCTAAATTACACTGACCCCAGAAGGCTGAACTTGCAGTGTAATCCAGGTTATGAATTGTAAATCAGACGCCATGCAAAGTACTTGCAAAAATTCAATAAAGCTTTTGCTCCCAGCACAGCAAAGCCTGGCCCAGGGAGGCAGGAGGAGGCAGCTGGGGAGAGAAGGAAGGGAAGGGAGAAGTGGGATGGGGAGGGAGGGCAGAGGGCGGGTGGGGCTGGTCCTGGCACTGCTTAGGCAAAGGTCTCATGGCCAGGAGCTGCCCATTTTCCTGATGTGGGAGTCAAGAGGTCTCTGTGGCCTTTGAACAACACAGCCTCCAAGATTCAATCCAACCTTGCAAATAAGAATGCTACATTTACCAGCCTGCCCAACCTAGGGAGGCCGTGAAAATGTAAGGGGGATTCTCATTTGGCATAAACCATTGGGCTGCCTCATATGCAAGATGTTACCCAGGTGCAGATCCATAGATGGTGACAACTGCTGGTATGTATGTAGTGGGGGGTGCCCTGCCTGGTGTTAAATTTGTGTTCATCTCTGTGTTAGCGAGAAAGAAATCAAAGACCTCAGCGTGGACCTGCTGATGAAGCCACCTTTAGAACAGAGAGGGGAATGCACTGTACACTGGGCTCATCCAAGAGTTTTATTTAGAAGGGAGGTGGAAGGGCAAATGGCGCCACTCTGGCTGGAAGAGGGCGGCATAAAAGCTTTTATGTTTCAAGGATTGGCAATTCCAAGAGAAAGGACTGGAGGAGAAATAGAGGACAGGTACTCACTTCGGACCTGGCTGCCGGGGCTGGAGGCACACAGAGGCACAGCAGCCTAAATTGGGGGGCAGGGTTTACTGGGTGGGCCATATTTTGTACAGTTACATCTCTGGGGCACCAAGAATCTGGTGAAAAGTTATAAAAGCCCAGGACCAGCTTACCTTGGGGGGTGCGTTACCTCTTCCTTGGTCTTCTGGCCATGAGATAGTCCCCCAAAATGTCCCACTCACTCAAGGATTAGAGGGGCAGAAGTTGGTGGAGACCAGGTTTCCCTACTCAGACCTGGCTTGGCAGGTGTCCCAGCACATCTGCACAGATGACCCATAGAGCAAGTATTGATTTATTTCACATTCACTGAGGCCCACCTGCTGGGCACTATGCCATCTGCCAGGAATATAAGGATAAAATGAGGTCCTTGCCTGAGCATGTCTGATGGTGACTGGTTGAGTCCTTCATCCCTGTCTCCCAGATGCTCAGAAGACCCAAACCCTGGGCACATCCTGTACCAGCCTCTGGGATAGAGCAGGCGCTGCCCTTGGTCACAGCAGGACTGTGGGGTTGGTATAAAGAAGACTTGAACCGTCTGTGTCGGGAGAGGGGCTGCCAACCTGGGGCTTGAGGAGCCCTGAATGTTCCCAGCCTATTAATAGTCATGATGGGGAGGATGTGGAAAGCCTCCTCTGCAGGTGCTCAGAGCTCCGTCAGCCAATTAAAATGCAGCACTGCACACGGCTCTAATGAGGGCACCATTAATATTGGGGGCAGCCCCAGCTCTGGGCTGCATCCTGTAGGACCAGCGTCATCAGCAAGGCCTGGCCAGGAAGAGCTCAGCACAGCCTTTTTCCTTAGAAAGATCTCTCTCTCTCTCTTCTTCTTGACTACTCCCACCCTCTGCCCACCCTTGAGGAACACGGACAAAGTGTAGTGCAATGATATAACCCGAGCCTGTTAAAAAAATCTAGGGGCATATGTGGCTCAGCTCTTTACTACCCCTGGGCCTTTGGCAAGGGTGACCCCACCATGATCCCCACTTCCTGGTTCTCATGTGCTTGTGTAATCCCCCCGTGAGTGTGGGCTAGCCTAGTGACTTGCTTCTAACCAATGGAATACAGCAAAGATGATGGGATGTCACTTCTGTGATTAGGCTGCATAAGATCACAATCTGCCTTGTTAGCGGGTTCCATTGCCTTCTTGGCTTGCATGCTTTGATGAGCAGGCTGGCATGTTGGAGAGGCTCACATGGCAAGGATTGGAGGGTGGTCTCCAGCCAACAGTCAGCTGGGAACTGAGACCCTCAGTCCCACAACCCTCAAGGAGCTGAACCCTGCCAACCACCACATGAGCTTGGATGCGGACCCTTCCCCATTGGAGCCTTCAGATGAGACCTCAGTCCCAGCCGACACTTTGACTGTGGCCCTGAGCTAGAGGACCCAGTTGAGCCATGCCTGGACTCCCGACTCACAGAAACTGCGAGATAATAACTGTGTGTTTTAAGCTGCTAAGTTTTGGGATGATTTGTTCCCCAGCGATAGAAAACTAATACAGCAAATTATTTAACCTTTCGGTTTTTCATTTCTCATCTGTAAGACAGTTCTAATCCTACTGCTTTTCAGGGCTGCAGAGAGGATTAACCGATTAGATGCACGTAAGGTGTGTTGTACAGAGTTGGGCACCCGGGAAGCAGGGAACGGCAGCTTCATTATTAATTTACATCATCCTAAATAACAACGGCTGTTCTGGGCCACTGTGTCGAGAACCCCTGCACTGGCCTGTCCTTAATGTGCACACATTTATGCAGCTCACTCAGTGCTGGCCAGCCCTGTCCCCGTCCATCCAGGAGAATACCGACGAGATCAGCTCCAGCGGCTCAGGAACAATGCCTGCCTGCATTGATACAGAGCTTTCTAGTCTATAAAGCTCGCTATCATTGCATCACTCAACAGGCAAAGCAGGAATCAGGCCCTTTACAAAAATTATTTGGAGTCTATCTGTAGAAATTACAGCACCCCTTTTCCTATTTTGGGGCACCCCAACCTGGTTCCTGCTCTGCCTGGATCTTAAGCAATCGCTGAAGTTTAGAGTGGAAAGGGGCTTTCCTCTTAAATTCTCATGTTAAAAATGACCATTTTAAAGTATACAGTCCAGTGGCACGTAGTACATTCACAAGGTTGTGCAGCCGTCACCTCTATCTAGTTCCAAAACGTTTTGCAGCACCCCGAAAGGAAACCCCGTACCTGTTAGCAGGCACTTCCCGCTCCCCCCCGCCAGTTCCTCATCTGCTTTCTGTCTCTTTGGGTTTATCTACTCAGGACATTTCATGCAAATGGACTCATGCAACGTGTGGCCTTCGTGTCTGGCTTCTGTCACCTAGCGCACTGTTTCCCGTGTTCGTGCATTTGGCAGCACGTGTCAGTGCTTCGTTCTTATTTATGCCCGAGTAATATTCCACCGTGTGGATGTGGCACATTTTGTTCATGGAAGGGTCTTTGACGAGAAGGAGACCGAGGCCTGGAGGAGGGGCTGGCCCGGCTGAGATGAGCAGTCCGTGGCAGAGTCAGGGCCAGGACCAGGCGTTGACGTGGCGCCCGTGGGTTGCTGTTCGCCCACGTCTGGGGTCTCCTCCTTGGCACACTGCTGGGTCACCTTTTCCCTTTGAGGTTCAGTAGGGTCAGTGGCCTGAGGGCAGAAGTGATGTCAGACACTTCTGGGGCTGGCCCCTAAAATCTCTCCAGCAATCCTCCACTCTCTGTCCCTTAGCTCATTGTCCAGCTGGACGTGAATGATCCAGTGGAGGGACCTGGTCTGGGGGTCAGGGGGACATGAGTTGGAAGGAGCCCGGGGCCCAGAGGGCTGCGTGGAGTAGAGCCCATCCGCCTCAGGAGGAGGAGCAGTAAAACTGTGTTATGTTAAGTTGCTGATTTATTTTTTTAAATCAGCTCAGTCGTTTCCAACCAGGTGATTTTGTCCCCCAGGGGACATTTGACAATGTCTGGGGACATATTTCACTATAATGACGGGGGGATGCTACAGGGATCTAGTAGGTAGAGGCCAGGGATGCTGCTAAACATGCTACAAGGCAAGGGATAGTCCCCTACAATGATGAAACCCCAAATGTCAGTAGTGCCATGCTGAGGAACCCTGTGTGTGCTGCTACATCCGTCTTCTAGTTCTGGGTCCTTCTATGCTGCTGTGCTGCCTGCTACCTGACCTGCATTCTGACCACTGAAGACCTGCCTGCTGACCGTCAGATACCTGGCCTGGCCTGACCCCTGATCCGGCCTCTCTTCTTGTCTCTTCTCTCATTGCTGAACCCGGGTTCCTCTCACCTCAGCATCTCCCCACCGCCCCAGAGCTGCTCTCTGCTACCCCCAGGAGGGCACACCGGGGCCAGCTTCTGGATCCTTCTGACCTACATCACAGCTTTCTGGAGTCTCCCCCAGCCACTTGGACCCATCACCTTACCAGACACCCCAAGCCTATTTCTTCCTCCCATGAGGGCCTCTCCAGTTCCCAGTTCCTCTGGCTTCTCCTGGGCCCCAAAGTGACTGTCTGCCGCATCTAGTCCCATCCATTCCCAGCAGGAAGCTGCCCAAGAAATGTGTCAGCGAAGCTCCAGCTTCTGTGCCCCCCGACAGCAGCTGATCCAATTTTTCTTAATTAGTACATTTAATTATTAGTAACATTTCACTTAAGTAGAATTAATTACCCCATCACCAGCTCTGGCCAGCTATATCTTCTCGCCATGGTTTCCTATTGATGTTCTTCCACTGAGGGCACAGCCCCCTCTCCCTCTGAGGGAATGGGGCTCTTGGCAAAGGCTCCCGGGAATGAAGTCCCCCACTGCGTGCACCTTCTCAGGACACCAGCCAAGGCATCAAACCAAGCCAGAAACGGTGGGTGGGTGTGGCCGAGCTGCAGGTGGGGAGACAGGGGCAGCTGCCCAAAGTGATTAGCATCTTTCTTCTTCTGGGCTGGGTCTAAGTCTTTCTGCATGTGGCTGGGAGGTTCCAGAACTGGTGTTCAGCCAGGGGTGGTGGTGGGGAGGAAGACAGTGGGATCCATCAGCTGCCTGCTTCAAGGTGGTCAGGGAAGAGGGCGGAGAGGTGGAAGCACTGGCCCCAGCCCAGCCAGCATGTCTGAATTTTTCCAGGAATGCCCATCTTTAGATTCAGGCTAGCCACAGCCCAGAAGCTGCCTTGGGGAGCAAGAAAAAGAGGAGCCACTCAGATACCGTATCAACTTGCACTTGCTTCTAAGTGTATCGTTGAAGGGGGCTGATCAATTGTTTAAACCAGAGTTCTCAAATGTTCCATGAAGCCTGCATTTCAGGAGATGCTCTAGGACGAAAGAAGCGGTGGGGACAGCTTCAGAGCTGTCGAAGACGTCTGGGAAGTCCTGCATGCTACGCCCACCTCTTAGAGCAGTGAAGGAAGAGACCACTCCTGTGGATTCCAGTGTTCTCATCTTGTCCCATCACGCAAGATTTCTTGACCTTGGGCAGGTCCCTCACTCTCTCTGTGTCTTGGTTTACTTAGCTGTAAAATCGGGGTAACACCAGCACCTACTGTGAGGCTGAAACGAGTTGATACATGAAGAGTGCTGGGTGCATTGGGCTACAGTCCACATGGGCTATTATTATTATCGTCAAGATGATAAAGGACCTGAGAAGCCCTGAATCTAAAGAATCTGTTAATTTTGATTAACCCAAAGCTCCCCAAAGTTATTTGACCACAAAAACCCTTCAGACCTGCAGAACTCCTGTTCCTTGGAGCACACTTCGGGGAATGCCGGTCTAAATACTCCAGCGCTGTGTTTTCCCGGAAGGCGTCTGGAGACACTGTGTAATTTGCTGAGCAAGCGTGGTCCAGAGCTTGGCGCCTGATCCCTCTTCTCGGTCAGTTCTTCAGCAGTTGGGCCACAGTGGGCTAAGAGGCCCTTCATGAGTTTTGTGCTACTTTTTCAGATTCTTCAGCCTTTACTTTGTGCTGGTGTCAACTTGATAAGCCACTTCCCGTGGTCAGGGGTCAAGTCTCCATTGTGGTGTTCTGATAGTTCTAACTATGTTAGTCTCCAAAAATCTTATCTACTTCTCTATGTTGATATGGAGATTCATGGAGCGTTATGGATCATCTCTTTGATTCTAAGTCCAGGCCTGAGCAAACAGTGGGTGCATAATCCATGGTGCTGACCAAGCAGAGCAGAAGCCAGGAGGACTCTACCTAGCTTCAGTCCTGGCTGGATAAGGGCCACCATCTGCAGCAAAGGGCATGGTGGAGTGGAAAGGGAACCGAATTTGGAGTCAGAAAACCAAGGTTCAAATCTAGCTGGCCAGGAGAACGACCTTGGATGAGTTGCTTAACCTGCCTGATCGCATCTGGAAAATGGGAATACCCATAGCCTCCAGGATGCCCTCACATGGTTGTATTGAAGATCAGAGCAGCTGCTATATCCGAAAGTGCCTTGTCATGGAGAAAATGCCGTGACAAGATGCCTTGGCAATGGCCTTCCTTCAGTCTTCCAATCCCCTGCCATTACCCCAACTGGGACGGGCACGGGGAGGAGGACCGAAGCCTGAGCAGTCACAACAACGCCAGGAGCAAGCATTCTTATGTGCTGTGACAATATTTGATGAATTCCTGCGCGCGTAGGGGAGCAGACTAAGTAGGTGAATAAAGTGAGAATATTCTCTGTGACAATCAATATTCCTTCAATTGAACCATCTCTGCAGATCTGACATTTTGATTTTTCTTTTTTGGATGCATTAACTGGATTTATGCTTCCATACGGTGGAAACGGCAGGGAGAAGAGGTGGTGGCAGCATCAGTAGGCCAGGTACGGCTGTGCTTCAGGGGGCACCTGGGTAGGCTGATGGGAGCAGGCCATTTGCAGAAGAACCCAGCTAAGTGGGAGCCGATGCTCCGTCATGTGCTCACCTGGCTGCTACAGCTCGGTGCTGGGAGGCCCGTGGTTCTTTCAACTCCAGCGCAAGGTCTGGGAAAGGAACCATGTCAGGCTCAGGAGCCCTCTGGCCCTGGAGCCCTGACCCAGGCTCCCAGAACAGCGGCCTGCTCAGCTCTGCACAGGGGGAGGGGACAGGTGACTTCCTGAGGGCCCTCCCAGGGTCCAGGTAAAGAAAACAGGCTCTGATCACTGCCTGGGGTTCCATTGCTGGCTCTGCCATTCGCTAATAAATACTGGCAAGTGCATGACCTTGGGAAAGTTCATAACATTTTTTGTCTCAGTTTATCCATTTGCAAAATGCAGCTGATAATAAAACTGACTTGTACTGAGTATCTTTAGGCGCCAGGCCTCCTTTTCAGAGCTTTACATGGGTGGATATATCTAATCCTCACAGTAACCCAGCAGGGTAGACATAACAACAGTCCCATTTGTAGGTGAGGGAACCGAAAGATGCAGCTGTGTATTTTAGGTAGATGAGGGTTTGAAACTAGCTCTGTCACTTAATGGTTGTGTAAGTCAAGATTCTTCATGGACAAAAGTACAACTCAAAGGAGTTTAAGCAAAAAAAGAGTAAGGAGGGATTGGCTTTGGTTGCCGAAAAGGATACTGGGATTGCTTGAGGAATCTGAGCGGAGAAAGACTCTAGAAACTTCTAGAATCTTCTAGAACCTTCTAGAACCCCTGAAGGGCTCCAGTGACTCAGGGATTGGAACAGGCCCTCAGCACCACCAGCAGTCTTGCTCTGTTGTAGCCCATCGTTGTTTACCTCTGCTTTCCTTTCCAGGTTGCTTTATAAGGCGGGGTAGTACAGAGCTTCATGCAATGACTCTGGAATCTAACTGCCTATGTTTGCATCTGGCTTTGCTACTTAATAGCAATGTGACTTTGGGCAATTTCCTTAGCTTCCCTGAACCTCTCTTTCTCATCTGTAAAATGGAACAACGATAGAACCTTCCTCACAGGTTTATTGTGAGAATTAAATGAATTATACATATAAAGCCTGTGAAATAATGCCCCGCATGTATCATGTGTCATGTGTCTTGGAGGATGTGGGTAGTCCCATTTTCCAGAAGGGATCAGGAATGTTAAGCAACTCATCTGCCTAACTCTACTTCAGCAAAGCTGAGAATCAGCTTCCTCTTTCAGACACGTTTCCTCCTCCTGGCTGGCGATCTTAGCCTGACCACATCAGCTGGCGTAATTTTTTTCTCCCTGAGCCCATGATCCAGCCCCCAGGCAGGATTCTGATCGCCCACTCTTATATTAACCACTATTATCAGGCAGATTGAGATTGTCTAGGCCTGGTTCAAGCACTTGTTCCTGTGAGGAAATTTGGACTAAGCAAAAATGATCACTGGGTGTGGCCAGTGGACCCCTTGGCTGTTGAGCACACACTCTTGCAGGTGGTCTGATTCAAGCCTTTGAGCTGTTTTACGGCCCTGTAAGTTGTAGATAACTGATAGCAATGCAAAATAATTCTTGTCTATAGACATGCAAATAAATTCTGTCCAGTAGTTCAATCGATTTCTCTCTTCGTTGAGGAAAGAGCCGGTTTCTATCTATTTGTAAATTCACCACTTTCCTTTACTCCACATAAATTTATGCTTTTTAGACTTCTCCTTTGGATTGGTTGTAACATCTGCCCAGTTCCCTCACTAATATTAAATCAAATAAAATCTTTAACACGTGTTCAAGTATAAGAGTCACGATCTTGCCTTTTTTGGGAAAATGACCTTTTAACACTTCTGACGGTAGGAATGTTTGCTAAGCAGACCAAAAAGTAGTTACCACGGTTCAGTCTCCTCGTGGTACGATCTCAGTCCAGTTATTTTTCCTATCCAAGCCTCAGTTTTCTCATCTATAAAATGGAAGTAATATTACATACCCAAGAGGATGCTGCGAGAATTTCTAAGGCATGTATGGAGAGCATCCAGCCTACACCTGGGCGCGAAGGAGATGCTCTATGAAAGGGAGCTGTTGTTGCTGCAGGGGTGCTGCTGGGGCTTGGGCTGTTGTTACAGTTGGTCCTGTAACAGGACAGTTGGTTGTTGGTACCAGCAGCCAGTGGGGTCACAGATGTTGAATATAGGGAGAAGGACAACAGGCAGGGTGCGTTCCCTGAGGCTCTGGGGCCAGGAGACCTCCCTCTGCAAGCAGAGCCGCACGTCACCTACCTGAGCATTAAGGGCCTCTGTAGATGTCAACAGGCACATCCCACTCAAAGTGCACTCAAGCTAGGAGGAAGTTCAAACTTGGCCGTCTCAGTGGTGAAAGCACATTGACATGGGACTTGGCCTGCACTTGTCAGGGTGAAGGAGGGAAAGGTCAGGGAGGCAGCAGAAGGGAGGGGGGAAGGCAAGCGTCTGCTTGTGTCCAGCGGAGGTGGTGTTTTGCCAGCAGATGTGAACATCTGGCTCTCGGTGCATCATCCTCTGTGCTGCAACCATCAGCTGGTCCCTGGATTAGAGGCCAGTTGCACTGCCTCTTGGTTAGCTTGCAGCTGTTCCCCCAGCCTGGAGAAACCTTTGGTGCACTCTTAAAAAGGGGTCTGTCCTGCTAAGGGGAAGACCACGCTGTGTGTCAGATGGCAAATCGTGAAAGTAACTGCTTTCAGGCAGCGGCAAAGCGCTACAACAGCCATGTGTACTTAACATCTTGTCCTGCAGGCTTCATCCCTGACTCCATGCCGAACTTTCGCTCTCCCTGGCTTTGACTTGAGGAAGAGCAGCAATAGTTTGAAAAATGTTATGGGACTTTCCCCCTTGCGTTTCTGAGTGCATCTCGCTTTTGCCCAGCTGTGTGGGTGCGACCACATCCAAGTGGACCAGGCTGCTCAGCATGCTGGGCTGAAGGAGACTGGGCACGTTCCCTTCCCCAAGGCATCCTCAGCGGACACTTGTTTGAGGTAGCTGGATTGTTGGGAAGCTAGCTAGATGGCAGGAGAGTCACCCCGGCTGGTCAAGAGGAGTGGGTGAGGGTGGAGAGGTGATCCTGCAGAAAGTCTGGGGTCAGGGACCAACGGGGTGCTGCCGCTCTGTGTGTGTGTGTGGGAGGGGAGGGCTTTGAGTCTTGACCAGGCGGAGAGAACCAGATTGTGACTTACCGAAGGTGCAAATGACAAATGATGGCTGGGCAAATAGACCGTGGACTTTATCAGTCAAGACATGTGACCGAGGAGATCACCAGGGTCAGGGGTAGCTGTCCTTCCTGGCTCGCGGACATAGCTAGCCAAACCCCTCCCCCACTCATACCCAAGCTTATCATGGTGTGACTCTTGAGGTCTGCATTTATCCGCATCATCCAAGCAGGCCCCTGGTCACACAAACCCAAGTTCCTAGCTCACTTGGGGCTACAGTAAAGAACTTTCTCACCCTGCCCCCTTTATCCTGCAGCCCAGCTGGTGGGAGCTGGTGGGAGCTGGTGACATGGGGTGCATCTCTATAGACAAAGCAGCCCTGTGAGCCATTTTGCGGCCTCTCCACGTGGTGGGGGATTGTCTTCCTACTCTCCCCCCAGTATTCTTCCAGTGCTCACCTGGGCTGGCCAGAAAAGCTGCCTCTTCCAGCATCCCCAAGGCAACCACTCCGTGTCAGCTAGGACTCCTGGACCCATGGCAACCCACCAGCTGCTGCACCTAGAAGCTGGCCCTTACTGGCTTGCTGTCCTCCAGCAACGCTGCTGCTCCAGCTGGTTAGGATGACTTCTTAGGAGGGTACCAGGCCCCTTCTTTGGGAAAAAGACAGATCACACCATCTCCACAGCCTCCCACTCCCCTTCTTATGTAGATCCAATGTCAGCTCCACAGGGGGCTCCTGGGGACACAACGATTCTGTTGGGCCTTGGAAATGAAGTAGGATTTTGACTGACCTTGTGGGAGGCTCCTTCTGCCTTTATTTTGCTCTCTATAGCAACCGCCTAGTCTGGCTGAGGGGTCCATCCTTTTCCCATCCCCTTTTCCTTTGTTTATAACCTGGGTTTCGACATCTATCTATATCTCTTTATCTCTGTCCATCCATCCATCCATCCATCCATCCATCCATCCATCCATCCATGTTTCTACCCACCCACACATCCACCCATCCACCCATCCACCCATCCACCCATCTACCTACACATCCACTCATCCACCCACCCATCCACCCATCCAGCCAACTACCCATCCATCCATCTACCTACACCTCCACCCACCCACCCACCCATCTACCCATCTAACCACCCTTCCTATCTATCTCCCTTTGCTTTTCCCCCTTCCCTGATATAGGATAGACTTTCCCAAGGGAATTTCTGCAAAAAGTAAAGGAAGTAAACAAATGAAATGTGACCTTTCCTTTCCAAACCACAAACAATGCATAACACAGTCAGGCTTCCAAAGCTCTATGTGGGTGTCTAATCCTCCAGTAGCTGAGGCTCTGACTCTCGGTGTGGCGTAGGGGTTAAGGAAATGGACTGGAGAGTCAGGCTGCCTGGGCTCAAATCTCAGCTCTGCTACCAACCCCATGGCCCCGGGCAAGTTTCTTAACATCTCTCTCCCTCAGTGCCTCTTCTGTAAAATGGGAATAATAACAATAGCTATCTCATAGGACTGTGGTGAGAATGAAATCAGTTAATTAACATGTGCACAGAACTTAACGAGGGCTTGGGACATGGTAAGTAATGTGATATAAGGGGGTCAGTTCTTATAACTGGTATTGGGCACATAAGCTCTGTCTTAGACCCTCCCAGGTAGGAGCCCCCCAGTTTTGGTTCTTGGGCAAGTCTTCCTCTGACTCAAGGCTGCTGCATACAGCTATGCAGGTGGCATACTGCACACTCTGACTCCATACACCCACCTGTCTCCTCACCCCCAGGGAGGCCTTGGGGCAGCACTTCAAGTAGATGGTCACAGCAAACGGTGTTTGCAGTAAGGGATGGGTCACCTGCAAGGCCCTGGATGAAGTTCGCTGTTTCAGGACCACAGTCCCTGGAAGACACTTTGAGCAGGAGTTGGGGAGGCCAAGAGGAAAAGAACAGAGGATGCTCAGAGCCTAAGGGGCGTGCGGGCAGAGCACTGGAGACGCTCCTCCAGTTACAGACCCTGCAGGCAGGACTGGCCTCACGGGCGAGCCACCTGTGCAATCACACAGGGTCCTGTGCTCTGAAGGGGCCCTCACTTTCATTTTGCCCTGGGCCCCCAAGTTATGTAGCTGGTCCTGCCCATAAAACATGGATTGCAAAGGAGAAGAGAGAATCCACGGAGGTGATCGACTTTGAAGCGGACCTAGGGGATTGAGGATGATGGTGCCATGAACGGACAAAGGTCAGCAGAAGAGCTGCCTTGGCGGGTGAAAATACTGCATTTGGATGAGTTAGCTTTCTTCAAACTCACAGTGATGCGGTGACTTCTGTCCCCTGGGCGGAGGCCTGTGTAGACACACACACACTTTGGGGCGGGGCTTGTCTAAGGCAAGCCACACACGTCACTTCTCTCCTCTGGGGCCCTCTTCCTCCAGCGTCGCTGCAGCGCCGAGTTCTGTGCAGCACTCGCCGGCTTTGTCAGCGCTGGGCACCCTTGGTTCTGTTCTGGGCTTTCTGACAGCACGAGATGAAATGTCACAGGAGCCCACTCTGGAATCACACACATAGGCCTGGAAGCGCGGAGGAGTTAATAGTGGGGAAAGTACCCTTGACCCATGGGGATATGGAGCTAATGGGTAAATGCTTTCTGCTTGTGTCTCCTGAGCACAACAAGCTCCTTAATCCTGCAGGCTGGAGCACCGGCTGCCAGTAGCTGTGCTCAACTCCACACAGAGCACGTCCTTGATTGGCTCTCCCTCCTTCCCTGTCTCACGCCGCTGCTCCCTGGGAGCACACATGCAAATAAGCTTGTGATGGGCAGACTCCAGACGGTGTCCAACGATCCCCACCTCCTGGCGTTCACCATGGGATCCCCCTCCCCTTGAGTGTGGGCCCAGTCACTTGTCTCTCGCCAGTAGAATATGGCAAAAGGACTGGGATGTCACTTCTGTGATCAGGTTATAAGAGATTATAAATCTGTCTTATTGGCAGACTCTTTCTATTGCCTTCTCAGCTTGTACACTTCGATGAAATCAAGCTGCCATGTTGAAAGGCCCACATGGCCGGGAACTGAGACCCTCAGTCCAACAGGGAACTGAATCCTGTCAACAACCATGTGAGTCTGCATGTGGATCCTTCCCCAGTGGAACCTTCAGATGAGACCCCAGCTGACACCTTGACTACAGCCCTAAGAAAGAGGACCCACTTGAGCCATGCTGGGACTCCGGATGCACAGAAACTGTGAGATAATAATTGTGTGTTGTTTCAAGCCATTAAGTGTGTGCACTTGTTACATAGCAATAGGTAACTAATGCGATCCAAGTACCAAAGCCTTGGTCTCAGACTCTGTCTTCAGAGAACCCAGGCTAGGATGGGGTCTGCACTGGCTCACCTTCCAGGAGGCGAGGCCTGCTAGAGATCTTCCTGCATCCTCCTCCTCTCACTTACATTCCTGAATGTTCAGCTAGCTGAGGAGACCTGTTCTTTGCTTTTCCTTTCTATCCAGGGGTGGGAGCCAGCTGACCCTTGGTCAATAGGGTTTTCCCCCCAGGTCATGCCCATTTGTAGCTGATGTCCTCTTCCCCATGCTTTGAGCATCTTTCCTGGTCATTAGGAGATCAGGGGACACTTTGCCACTGGGGGAAGCTATCAGTGTATCCTGATAGCTCCATTTAATAAATGACGTAAGGAATGACATGGGGGGACTTTGAGGTTTCTAAGATCATGAAACAAGTGATGGAGATAGCTGGACAATACCACCCCAGCCTCCTGAAGACTACCTCCTCCTTCTCTTTCACCCTAAAACAGTAGACAAGCAAGCCTGGATAAAACAGCGTGTCGTCACTGAGCTGGGTGTTTTGTATATGTAATATCCCACCCAGTACCAACCTCACGCAACAGGCATTTTCATTCCCATTTAACAGCTGAGAAAGGCAGCATGTTAAGTGACTTGCCTGTCACTTTCTCAGCTAGAAAGTCGCAGGTCAACATTCAACGCAGTTTTGTCCCACTCCAACCTCTGCGTGTCCTTCATGCTCCACCCTGCAGGCTCCTCACCTCGGCTTCATCTCTCACGCATACAGGAGCCAACCCAAGATGAGGGTGTGCCTATTTGGAGAGTCTGGGTGTGTGTTTCTCAAAGTCTGGTCCCTGGACCAACAGCATCAGCGTCAGCATCACCTGGGGGCTTGTTAGCAATCACAGATCCGCAGGCCTCACCCTAGACCCACAGTCATAGCTCGGGCTACCGGAACCAAATACTATGGATTGGGGACTCAAACAACAGTTCTGGAGGCTGGAAGTCCAAGATCAGGGTGCCAGCACTGTTGGGTTCTGGCGAGGACCCTCTTCCTGGCTTGCAGACAGATGCCTTCTTCTGTGTCCTCACACGGTAGAGACAGAGCTCTGGTCTCTTCCTCTTCTAAGGACACTAATCCCATGGTGAGGGCCCCACCCTCACAGCCTCATCTAACCCTAGTGACCTCCCCAAGGCTCCCTCTTCAAACACCATCACGTTGGGCGTTAGAGCTTCAACATACGAATTTGGGGGGAGGGGGTCGCAAACATTCAGTCTCCAGTACCTGCTGAGTTGGCAGGCGACTCTGATGTGCCCCGCGGATGAGAGCCGCTGGCCATTCTGTGTGGACAGGCACAGCGATCAGATCTTTCCAGCTGTGTCCACCCACGTCCTTGGTCTGAGGAGCGTTCTGTAGACAGGAGAGAATGTCAACATGTTTGCAGAGTGCTCTGAACTGCCGGGCACCCCAGACGCTGTTTCAGCATTTCCCAGAATAGCAGGCCTTGAAATCAGTGTCCCAACCAAGTCGACGGCTGCCTGTGGCTCGTTGTTGCTGAAAGAGAGGCCATCTGTCACATTCCTGTGCATCACTAATCTCTGCAGGGAGCAGGGGGCTTGGTTTGACTCAAAAAGATGGAGCTGCAGAAGGAGAGATTGAAGTTAGATGTCTTGAAGAACTTCCAGGCTGTTAGGAATCTTCCTAATTTTTTTTTTTGAGTATCAAGAAGAGGTTGATAGAGGGCAATTGGCCCTGGAAGCAGGGGTCATACAAACGGCTCCTTTTAATCTTCTGCAGCAGCTGGACTTGGCCTTCAGCGCGCTACCCTCACAGATATTCGTGACCTGTCGTAGCCGGGACACAAACAGAGCCATCATCAAATATCACTTTGCTCCCTGTCTTAGCAGGGAGGAAAAAAATAAAACAAACAAGCGGAGGAAAGAGCTTTCATGTTTTTCTAATAGAACGAGGTAAGCAGTGGGGAAAAAAACAATTTCAGGCCAGCACTTCCGAGCTGCTGTCATAGCCATCTCCCCTTAAAGCAACAAGAATCGCAAAGCCAAGTTTGATAAAGATGAAGAACAGCATGTCTGGGCCGCCCCGGAATGAGCCGGCTGTCCCCGGTGAGGCCTGGAGGGAAGAGAGAGATGAAGGGCTTTTGGAAATCAGCCACCTTTTTGAGATGGTGGACGCTTCTGGCTCTGGAAAGGGAAAGACAGCAGCACCGACATGAAGGCTATCGGGGGCTGGGCCTCAGGGGCGCACCGAGCGGCCTCCAGGTTCGGCAGCCACGGCTTTGCTGCCTCTCGCAGTCTTGACTGCGATGGGCCACAGAGCGGCAGGTGGGAGGGAGGCTTTTGGGATTCAAGAGAGAGGGAGGTGGGAGGGTGGGTGGGAGCCTGCTTTTAGAGGCATTTGGCTTCCGGCCTGGTTCTGCCCTGAGCAGCTCTTTGAACTTGAGCTGGCCACCTGCCACTCTGCGAGCCTCGATTTCTTTATCTGTAACAGGCAGTGGGGAGCGGGGACCAGACCAGTGAGCCTCCACCCTGGCAGGGCTGGGCCCGGGCATTGCCGTGTTTTCAAGGCTTCCCAGGAGATTCTCACAAGCTGGGCTGAGAACCGCAGGCCCGGGGTCTGCACGGCTGGACTTTGCTTCTTGACAATCCCTAAGGACTCTCTCTCCAAAATAAAGAAACAGAAGTCCACTGGGCATCCCCTGGGCTGCCCCTCGCCGGGGCCCCGAGGTCTGTCCACCAGGACAGCCGAGGACACTGAATCCTTGTAGCTGCAGATAGCCCTGTGGAGGGGGGCCTGGGGGGCTATACGGTGGCCATGGGACTGGTTGTCTGGGTTCCCAGTGATGTGGCGTCTCTAGGCCTCTTTTCTCATCTGTGAGATGCAGATAGTAATCCCACCTGCCTCCCAGGTGAGGAGCAGGTGGGATAAACCACCGAAGCAGAGCAGCAGCTGGGGCCCGGAAATAAAGCTTCGTGGCCGTATTATTGGTGTCCTGATGGGACTACACACTCTGGGAGGGCAGGGAGGGGCCGTACTGCGTTGAGCTTGGCGCACCTGGCAACCAACTAGATGGACGGGCCAGGCTGTCCACACACGTCGGCAAATGTATGAGTCGATGGAGAAAAAGAAGGAAGGGAGGGAGGGAAGAAAAGAGGAAGAGACAGAGAGAGAGAGAGAGAAGGACTTAGTACTTCTAGAACCTGACCAGGGCCTGAATGTGCCCTTCTGCTTCGAGGCCGCCCCTCCAGCGATGTGGACCCCCAAGAAGAGGCCTGGACACATGTCCACGTGGGAGGAGGTGAGGGGGAGCCCGCTCCAGCCACTGACCCTCTGATTGAAATTCAGCATGAAAAGCCGTTTGCACCCCAAGGACTGGTGTCGGAGCTCGGCTGCTTTTAGGAACCAGATAACAACAGCCCTTTTGCTTGTTCTTCCTTTTGCTGTCACATCAAAGCTATTTTATTGGTCTGTGTTCAAGAAATGTTTTTTAATCTCTCAAATTATAGCTTCCGTATATGTTCTTGTTGTTCTAAATTACATCTTGATTCCCTGAGCCAATTTTTTTTCCTTTGCAGGTGTCAATTAAAAAGTGCCCCCCAGGGGCCTCTGCTGTGGAGCTCTATCTGCACACGCACACTTCTGTGGTTCAGTCTTGCTCCTGCCTCTCCGTTTCTCCCCAAATCTGCTTTTCCGTAACCTGCAGGAGCATCAGCTTGTTCTGCTGTCATACTGGGGACGGCCGTGACATTTCCGCCGAAGCCAGGGGGCAGGCAGGCCCCTCTGAGCAAACCCAAACCCTCAGGCTTCCCCAGGAGAAGGCAGACTCCCCCCGGCCCCTGGTCCTGCTCTGGGCCGGGGTCCGGCCGTGGCTCCTGCCTCCCCAACCTGTTGGCAGCGCTAATTGCCTGGCACCCTGGCAGCTCAGCCTCCCGACTAATGATTCATCCTTGCACGGCCATTTGTTTGTGCTGGTTTCAGACAGACTAATGCTTTTAATGGCACATAATCATTTTTCAGAAGTCATTTGATGCCACTAATCATCTCGGTAATACGCCGCAATGGAACGCATAATGACATTCGGAACAGGACAAATGGCAGCGCGATTCCTGGCTTTTCCCCTCTAATCTATATTTTACCACGTGCCTGGCTGCTAATGACTGAGTGCTGTTAATAAACAACTGCCTTAAGGATCTTTTCCCCCTTGGGGGTTTGGAAGGGCAGTGGGGCACCGGTTAAAAAGAGTTTCTGATGGAAACGGCCGTGGGCAGGCTAGAGCAGAGGAAGGGGAGCTGCTAGCAGACGAGCTTCCGGGAAGACTTGACCTTCCCCCAGGGTCGAAGGCCAGGCTCGGATTGTCTTGCTCAAGTGGGATGTGAGTGTCCAGTGAGAAGACCAGAATGGAGCAGGGGGACCTGCAAGGAAGCAAAAGAAACACTAGTTGGTGAGAATTCCTGACCACGAGGTTGTAAGCTGGTTCTCCTGAGCCAGAAAGTTCCATGGAGAAGCGGGTCTTCACTGAGAGAGGTGGATTTGGGGCTCTGAGGAAATGGGTGGGTGGGCAGACCGCCTTCCGGCAGGTTCCCACTGGCCTTCCGCTTGCCCCTCAGGCCCTAGGTCAGGAGGTGGGGCCAGGGCAAGGGTGTGGACACTTTTGAGACCTCGTGGCTGCAGGGAGCTCCGAGAGACTGTCGAGTGTACGGCATAAGCTTCTCCTCAGAGTCTCCTCAGACCGGGGATCCTGGACGGGGGCCATCCCTCCCCTTAAAATGGCTGTTTGGGGCTCTTGGAGGAGTCGGAAGTCAGTTGGCTGCTGCCTGGGATTTCTATCCTGAGATGGTTCCATTTGGTTGCAAAGTAAGGAAAATCGAGGGTCCGGCACTGCCCCCCCAGTCTGAGGGACCTAAATATTTGCCATAATCAGATCCCTTCACTGACTCCACTTTCCTCATGACAGTCTTTTGAGTAACGATTTAAATGAAATGCCATTTTGTCCCACTGCCTGCCAGAGAGTAGCTGCTCAAGAAAATGCAGCAATGACAATAAAGAGTAACAACGGGGGACAGGCTGGACCCCATGTCAGGAGACCAGGGAACTTGGGTCCTGGCAAACAGCCTGTTTCCATTCTCGGGGTCCCGCCCTCGTGAGGGGAGGCTGTCCAGATGGCAGGGCTAAGTTCTCTTTCCATCTTCCTTTTTCCCACCTCCGGCTCCTTCTCGTGGGTCTCCACGGAGGCGGGTGCTGAGTCTCCCCACGCACCCTGCTAACACGTTGTCAAATTTGGGCTGCAGGCCCTAGGAGAGCCAGTGCGGGTTGCCCAGTGGCCCAGGAGGCGGTGCAGCGGAGTGGTTAAGCAGGGGCTTGTAGATGTCAGAGGGGCATGATTTCCCGGCTCTCTTACTTAGCAAGTATGCAACGCTGGCAATCAACCAGTCTGAGCCCCGTTTGCTCATTTCTAAAAGGATATTAATGATGTGTCCCTTGCAGAGGATCACAGTGAAGATTAAACAAAACAACGCATGGGAAATGCTGAGCACAAAGTAGGCCCTCAAGCAACATTAATTATTATGGTGGCTGCTGTGGGCAGGTCTGGTGGCCCCGATGGACTCAGAGAGCCAGAACTTGGACACGGGTGGGCGAGTCACTGGAGGAGCTTGGAGGGACAAGGCGGGGCTCCCCGCGGGGATCCGCAATGGGATTTCGTCTCCAGTGCTGCGTCCCCTGGGCTGTATCCAATCCCCTGTTGGTATTACATCAAGAAGATGCACAGAGATTCGGTTGAAAGCCATCTGTTAGCAAGTGGGAAAGCCCCTGGCGTCCTTGCCGATGTTTAATAATTCAGCGTAAGCTGCTGGATGAGGGCTGACCGGAGCTCTGACATCCATTTTAATAAAGTCCTTCTCCACCCTCCTCCAGCTCAGGCCCCAGGGACGGTGGGCTCCAATGAACCCTGCACATACCCATCCAGCCCGGCCTCCCGCTCACAGGCGGGGGAGCGGGCGGTGGATATGGACACGCAGGGCCTGGTGTGAGGAGAGAGCTTGCAAATACACGCTGTGGAGCCGCCGGCCGGCTGTCCTGGAGGCCCAAGCTGTGTCCAGCCAGACTGCACCAAGGCCCGCTCAGAAGGGTGCTCGCAAACACCGGAGCAGCAGCAGTGACTGTCCACTCTGAACGAGCGGTCGTTCTGTGCCACGTGCTGGGGTGAGATCTTAAGTGGTCTCATGCAGTCCTCCCCCAGATCCTGAGAGACACGTATCAGTACCTGTGTTTCACAGACAGGTAACTGGGTCTCAGGAAGTAAAATAACGTGTGTAGCTAGTCAGAGATAGAAGAGCGATCCAACCTGGTGTTTGAGTCCGAAATTCCCGCTCTTCACCATATGGGCGAGATTAAGTTTCCTCTCTGTTGAATAAGAAACTGAGGCTGGATTTATGGAACCCTCTTCCCTCCCTCCTGCGCACTCTCCCTCCCTTCTTCTTTCCTGTCATTAAGTATTGCTCCAGCTTCTTATTAAACCAGGCGCTGTGCTAGGAGTATAGAAGCCCAGTGGATGTTCCGCCTGGAACCCCGGGAGGCAATGATCCAGAGACCCCGCTCTGAATCCTCCTTTAGGCACACCTCTGCTGGCTCAGGCCCAGGAGTGGAGAGTGAAGAGGGTAGTCAGCGCTCAGAGACAGCTGGGCAAAACCCAGGAGCCACGCATAGCCTCGGGGCCACAGGCCTCGCCTGCTTCTTCCCCATGAGGACATGTAAATGGGCAAGTTGCTGCCCCAGGACTCCTTAAGGTGTATTCACGCCTGTTCATGGGAGGCTGTGAAGTGGGTGTCGGTGTTCCCTGGCTGAATGGCCAGCCCCAGGACGCGCTACCTGGAGCAGGGTGTGGGGAAATGCCCAGCCAGCGGTGCCTGGACCACCTCCCCCCTCCCCCAGTTTTTATGGTCCAAGTGCAAATGATGGAGACTAAGCCTTGGAGGGTAGCAAGCCGGGGGGATAACTATATTTACTCACAGACAGCGGCTGGCGCGTCTGTCTAGTGAAACCTGCAATTTCATTGTTCCAAGAGCACGGAAATGCCAGGAAAACACATTTCCGATTGCCTCTTCGTTCCTCTTCTGTCTCCCCTTCTTGGTTCCCCAGGGTCTTATGGGTGACTGAGTCTTCTCTCTCCGTACCATTCTTCCAGGGTCACACACCCACAAAAGGCAACATTTCAGCATCAGGTGCAAGAAAGCCCAGAGAACTCATCCTGCACGGCAGGCAGAAGGGAATCCTAGGCCCGAGGTCCCTTGGGAGCAGGGACTGTGTGTTGTTCCCCGTGGTACTGCAGCACCCGGCATGTTGCGGGGCCCTGGAAGGGGCTCCACGAACTGCTTGTTCAAGAAATGAGCAGGAGATGGACTGGGGGGCCCCTTCTGTGCTGCCCAGGCATCTTCTTCTCTTTCTGTCTCTGTGGTCCTATGTTCCATCTCTAAATGGAGACCATAGTGCCTGTCTGGAGTATTTTTTTCTTTTTATTAAGATTATGATAGTTTACAACCTTGTGAAATTTCAGTTGTACATTATTGTTAGTTGTGTTGTAGGTGCACCACTTCACCCTTTGTGCCCTTCCCCCACGCCCCCTTTCCCCTGGTAACCACCGATCAGTTCCCTTTGTCTATATGTTAACTACCACCTATGAGTGGAGTCATATAGAGTTTGTCTTTCTCTGTCTGGCTTATTTCACTTAACATAATACCTTCAAGGTCCATCCATGTTGTTGTGAATAGGACGATTTTGTCCTTTTTTATGGCTGAGTAATATTCCATTGTATATACATACCATATCTTCTTTATCCAATCATCAGTTGCTGGACACTTAGGTTGGTTCCACGACTTGGCTATTGTAAATAATGCTGCGATGAACATAGGGGTGCATGGGACTTTTGGAATTGCTGATTTCAGGTTCTTTGGATAGATACCCAGTAGTGGGATGGCTGGGTCATAAGGTATTTCTATTTTTAACTTTTTGAGAAATCTCCGTACTGTTTTCCATAGTGGCTGCACCAGTTTGCATTCCCACCAACAGTGTATGAGGGTTCCTTTTTCTCCACAACCTCTCCAACATTTGTCACTCTTGGTTTTGGATATTTTTGCCATTCTAACAGGTGTAAGGTGATATCTTAGTGTAGTTTTGATTTGCATTTCCCTGATGATTAGTGATGGTGAGCATCTTTTCATGTGTCTATTGGCCATCCTTATATCTTCTTTGGAGAAATGTCTGTTCATGTCCCCTGCCCATTTTTTGATCGGGTTGTTTGATTTTTTGTTGTTGAGCTGTGTGAGTTCTTTATATATCTGTCCGGAGTTTTTTCTGAGGGTTAAGTGAAATCATATACACTCAGGTGTTTGGCTTAAGGTAGGTCAGTGCCCAGTGAACACTCACGGACACTACAAACAGCCTGCGGTACATCCACGCCGGGGAACGCTACTGGCACTAAAACAGAGTGAAGTGCTGCACACGCAGCTACGTGGGTGCGTGTCAAACGCAGTTTACTAAGTGAAAGAAACCAGACTCAAGGGAGGGCTACCCAGTGTGTACAACACACTGGAAACGGCCAAGCTACAGGGAACGAAGACAGATCAGAGGCGGCCAGGGCCCGGGAGAGGGAAGAGAGCCTGACCACAAAGAGCTCGAGGGAACTTTTGAGGTGATAGAACCATTCTGCGTCTTGAACGTGAGCCATCCACTTTTTAGAAGGGTCAACTTTCCTGTACAGAAATGATATCTTAATTAAAGGAAATGAAACAAAAAAAGCTATGGACCCTGAAATGATGAAAAACCCCAAAGAGCCGCTCTGGTCTTTGGAGGATGTGTGTGGTTGGCTGCGTCCTGATTTCTCTCATCACCTTCTGCTCGGAAGGCCATGGCAGGCATTGGCATTTCCTGCCGACGGGGAGAAGGAGTCCAGGACTCGGCTTGGCTCGGAGGAATACTTCTTTGGGGAAATGTAGCCCAAGTGGAAAATGCCTGAGCGTTGGCTAATGGGGGCCCAACGGGTCATGTCCAGGAAATACCTAATGCTACCAGGATCATCGGGTGAAGAGAGCCCGAGCCCATGAGAGAGGCAGGGCCAGTGCAGTGGAGGACATCAGGCCAATGTGGAGCGTGGGGTGGGGGTGCGATCCCCTCCTGATGGATGGCTCAGTCAAGTGGCAAACTCGCGGGCATCAAATTGCCTCCAGAGAGAGGTCACTTTCTGTTCTGGCAGGCGGCAAAGGTCCTGTTAGTGTCTCCGCCATTAAGCAATGCAGACACAGGTAATTTGCTGCACTCTTTGGATGCAGAGTTAAATGACTCATCATTATCTTATTAACGCAATCAGGGGCTGAAAATGAAGCCGGGCTGGCTTTTCACCTCGGCAGCACTTTCTGCTCAGATGTTCACGGCCCCTCCAGCTCACTTCCTTGACACTTTCTCTCCCTTTCTAAGAGCTCACGCTTTGCTCCCTTGCCTTCCTGGGCCACTGGGTGGATGCTCACCTGGGGTGGCATCCTGGACCGGTGAGGCTCCTTCTGAAGCCCGGCCCCTGGGTGGCCGCCTCGGCAGCCAGGTGGGCTCCAGGGAGCTGCCCTTTTGTGGCCTCACAGAAATGGTCGGGGTGGAGGCCCAGGGTTAACTTTTGGCTAATAAGAAGAGGACTGCATATGGGGACATCCTTTGTGCTGTGCACCTTGCTGCACACTTTACATGAGCTATGCCGTCCCATGGCTGGTATTACTACAGTCTCTAATCCATAGCGGCACACATTAGGGATTGCAGAGGGGGTGCATTCAGCTGCGAGTAACAACATCCAGCTGAAAGTGGCTTAAATCTGAGGGTTGTCCTTTTTCTCACACGAGAACCTGGAGGTGAGTGTCCTGGGGTTGTTCAGCAGCACAGTGATGCCTTGGCTCTGGTCAGCCTCTTCAAGTTTTTCTCAGCATACCCTTCTCATCAGAAGATGGCAGCAGGGGCTGGTCCCATGCCCAAATGGTTATGTTCGTGTGCTCCACTTCACTGGCCCCGGGTTCGCCAGTTTGGATCCTGGGCACAGACCTAGCACCACCCATCAGGCCATGCTGTGGTGGCGTCCCACATAGAAGAACCAGAAGGACTTACAACCAGGATATACAACTATGTACAGGGGCTTTGGGGAGAAAAAAAACGAAAAAAGAGGAAGATTGACAACAGATGTTAGCTCAGGGTCAATCTCAAAAAAAAAAAAAAAAAAAAAAATGCCAGCAGCAGTAGCTCCAAGCCGCGCCTCCTCACCCGTCCATGGTCAAAGGCAGAAGGAGTAGCAGCGAGGCCTTCCTTGACCTCTTTCTCTCTTCCTCCTCCTCCTCCTTCTTCTCCCTCTTAAAAAGTAAGGCAAGACAGGGACCGGCTTGGTGGTGCAGTGGTTAAATTCACGTGCTCCACTTTGGGGTTTGCCAGTTCGGATCCTGGGTGCAGACCTACATACTAATTATCAAGCCATGCTGTGGCAGGCGTCCTACGTATAAAATTGGGGAATATGGGCACGGACGTTAGCTCAGGGCTAATCTTCCTCACACACACACAAAAAGGGCACATAGTCTTCCTGAAGGCTCAGCAGATTCCCTTGGGTCTCCTTGATCAGGACTGGCCACATGTCCATGTCTTAGCTGTAGGGGAATGGGGAAAGTAGTCCCTAGTGATTTGGGCTCCTATAGCAGGAGGTGGGCTCTGCAGGACGAGCGTGGGAGGACGGCAGGGGCAGAGGGTGGACAATGCCACAAAGAGGTTCAGTACTTTGCCTGGGCCCATCATCTAAGCAGTGGCCGGTTGGGTCCCTTTGCCCCCAGGGCTCATTCTCTGAACCCTTAAGTCAAACTGCAGAGCCCTCCTCTAGGCAGTGGGGGCAGCATGAAGGGTGAGAACCCATGTCCCCACTTCAGAGGCCAAAGAGCTACTGGGAGAAGCTCGTGCATGTACGTAGTAAAAAAGAAAAAAGACCTGAACACTCTTACAAAGCGATGTTCCAGTAAGGCCAACGTCACAGAAACCCCTCAGAGCACTGATATCGTCTTTATTTACTAGGATCGGGGAATCAGGTGTCCTGGATGAGAGAATGTTCCCGATAGCAGAGGCTTTCTCCTTTCCTTGGGAAAATGCCTGCCTTCAAACACTTTTGAATGAAATCTTTCTCCACTGCGTCCTGAGCCCTCCTTCCCTCTGCTCGGTTTCTGGCCTTTTCAATGGAGCCAGTGTCCTTCCCCCACCCCCATCCTCATCACTCCATTGACCGGGAAGGGTAAAAACAAACAAAACGGGTGAAACCAGAGACATTACATTTTCAGGCTCACTACACCGGCAGCTCTGGCCTGGGGGCCTCAATGTCTTTTCTCTCCTCTCTTAGATAATCAAATCCTGAAGGATGCAGTCCCGCGGGACCATCCTCAACATCCAGAGGCCATTTCTTCTTCTGTTTTCTGGCTTGGCCTCCCCGACGGACGAAACTGCTGGAGGCAAGGCAATGCCTCACACATCCGATGGCGGGGCCTGGGAGGCCCAGACAGCAGCCCGGCCTCCTGGTCGTTCCCGGTGCCACCTGCTTGTCAACCTAGCCCCTCCCTTGGGTACCCATTGCAGGCTCCCCTGTTTGATTAACCTGATGGGGGGGACCACAGCAGCCAGGCTCACCCTGTCTCCTGGACGGCTTCGGAGCCCAGAGCATCGGCTCCCTGTTGGTGTAGCGGCAGGCCTGCCCAAAGAGGCTGTGGCCGTGCCTCCGCTCCTGAAGAGACCGCGGCTTCTGTGCTTTCTGATTAGCGTTTCCTTCGATTCCTTCTTCGTCTCTCCCTGCTCTTGCTGGGATTGCTTTGGTTCCTGTAAGCTATGCCTGATTTGGAAGGTAAAATGCAAGAAACAAAACTTGTGAAAGCAGAAACATTAATTTTTCACACTATACTACATCAGAAGCTCTGGAAAGGGGATGGCGGGGGGGAAGCTGGAAGTCCTTCCTCACTTCTCTTAGGGAGTGAAGCCCTGGGCTTCCCTTCAGATTCAGAGGGTGATTCCAGGCTTATTTCCAGCTTCTGCCTCCCTGTCAGATGAAATGGCCGAGGGCCTCACTGTCAGACCAGCGGGCACTGCTGTGCATGCAGGTTGCGAAAGGATGGGTGATGGCAGAGGCACGGGTGTTAAGTGAGCTTTAAGCGGCTTTGAGGAAGGAAAGAAAAGCAGATGGGACAGGAAGCGAAGTCAGGAAAAGGAAAGGAAAGGGAGCCAGCGTTTATCTAATATTTAGGTTCTTTGTACACCTTGAAGGAAAGCATCCTTGCCCCATTTACAGGTGATAAAACAGAGACAAAGAGAGGTTAAGTAACTTTCCAAAGGTCACACAGCTGGTCAGAGGCAGAACTGGAGGGACTTGAAGCCACCTACGTATAACTCCTGGGCCCTGGAATCCAGGCAGGTGGCGTGGCCCGATGGTCTGGGCCAGAATGAGGCGGGAGTGCTGGCTTCCCAGTGTGCCTCAGCCCTCCGCCGAGCTGTGGCAGCCTCAGTTTCCCCACTTGTGCAGAACTGGCCTGAGCTTGTTTCTGGCTACCATTCTCGGTGGGAGGGGGCTCCTCCCTGCTATGTGGAGGGCACATGGGGCTGCGGCTTCTCCCTGGGGACAGGGACGCTGGATTCTTCTGGTCACATGACACAGGACTGTCAGCCTTGGGGAGGAGGGCTGGCAGCACCCTCCGGGCAGCCTGCAGGTTTGCGTACTGACCAGTGCTCCAGGGAGTGTGGCCCCTCTGGGGGCCTGGCCACAGCCCGTGGGATCCCCGTGGGCGTGGACCCGGCAACCATTCCCTGCAGGATGACTCTTCCTTTTCTCTCCCTGCACCGGCTCCCGATGCACACTCCCCTCCCCACCCACCTCCCCAAGGAAAGGGTGGGCCGCTCAGGCAGAGGGTGGAGTGCGTGCCTCTGTCACAGAGTCCAGTCACCTTCTGTCTAGAGAAGGCCATTCTTCAAGTAGGACGGCCAGGGCTCAGACCAGTGCCAGGCCTTCTCCTCCTTTCCCATCTGAACAGGAAAGAGAGGAAAGCCCAGATGTCCCGGGGAGACCCCAGCCCTTTCAAGTCGTGTGACAGGTGTGGTCCATGACTTGTCCCAGCCTCACGGTTGTGTCCCGCCACCTCGCTGCCCATGAGTCATCCTGTGAAGCCTCCAGCTTTCCCTGGAGGAGGCTGTCGGGCTGCCAGGAATTCCGTCCCTGAGTCATCTTGCACTGCAAACGAGGTTTGTCATGACATTCTGGTTTCCACGTGGAGCAGAATCTCAGAGGGCCCAGCGAGCGAGGCGTGTTGGGCCAGTGATTATTTTGGGTGGCTTGAGAGAGAGGGCTCAAGATAACAAGAACAATAGCTCACATATGGTGCCTACCGTCATGTGCCAGATGCTAGGATTTACATGAGGAACAACCACATTTAATTGTCCTAACTCCCATATGCGGGTCGTTGTACTGCTTAGCTCAGTTTTACAGACGAGGACGCTAAGGCACAGAGAAGCTAAGTAACCTGTCCGAGATCATGCAGTGAGCACGGAGTGAAGATGGGGTTTCAGCCCAGATCTCCTGGTTCCTGCTGCATGGCTTTCCCCCTGATACCAGGCTGCCTCTTTCAAAGCTATGATGCCAACATTCAAAATGGGCTCACCAGGATGGAACAGTTCCCAGGGCACTGGTGCTTCTGTCAGCACCAGAGGAAGGACCAAAATAGGACACACCAAGTGGATCCAATCTTGCCTGAACCTCAGCCTGCAAGGTTTGGGGGTTCACTGCGGGGAACGATCGGAGCTGGGTCCCAGCCCCTCTTGCCCCCGCCCGCTCCTGCTTCCTTCGCCCGGCTTGATGAGCCGTGCAGTGTCAGGTTTGACTTGGCTCCATAGAGCTGGTTTTGAAAAGGCATCTCACTCATAGCTATTCAGATTTCAGAAACAAATGCTCTGCACCACTGATCAGAACGCCTGGAGTCAACAGAGCCGGTGACATCTTAAGAAATGCACCCGGTACTTAAGGCTTTCATCTTAATTATACATGTTCAAATCATAGACAGATTTTCTCCTTCTGGTCCTGAATATCAGAGCTGCCAAATCCAATTGAATCATCTTCTTTTAAATGCATTTTGCAGTATGCGTTTCACCGTTTTCCCAATTTCCATTGTAAACGAGCGCCAGAATTGTGCTGAGGGCCCTTTTCTTACAGGCTGCATTATTCAACCAGCAAATGAAGAAAGGAAAATGCTGATTGCAAAGGAATTAAAAAATGGTCCTGGGCAGCCTCCTGGGTTTGGCTCAGACCGGATGTGGCCAGGCCCAGGCACCATCTTTGTTGGAAGGTTTTAGTCCCTTTGTCCCAGGGAGGGACAGACGAGGAAGGTGTTCCTTCTGTGTCCCCCTCCAAATGAGCCAGCACTCAGGCCAGCTTCCGCGGCTGGGTGGGAAGGAGAGCCATCCGCAAGCCTGTCCTCACGGTACCACCACTGTCATCAGTGTAGATGCCACACACTTTAATTTCTGCCGTGTCCTGGCTCAGACCGGCCAGGAGATGCAGCTCCTGGATCACTCACAGGGAGCGTTTGAGTGTCATAAGCAACACGGACAGCCAGTGCCCTTGTACACTAGTGGTGCCCACTGGTTCTGCCGTCCCGGGAATGGGGTGGGGTAGGGTGAGGGGCTCCCAGACTTAGGATGGTGACAGCAGCTGGTGGGAGAGCAGCAAGCCAGGAACCCAAGGTCTGGGACTCTGCAGAGGTCTGTCTGCTCTCTTTCCCTGTCATCTTCTTTCTGCTCACCCAGCACTCCCCAGTGGCACAGCCGTGGTTCTTCGTGCCTGCGTTGTGCTTCTGCTTTCTCCTTTCCCATCACTTTTATGCTTGTTGATTGCACTTACAGTTTGAAGCCCTGTGTGGCCTAAGAGCAGAGTTGTTGGCCCATTTCACAGGGGGAAGCATGTGCCCTTGGTTCAGCCTGGGCTCTGGAGCCGGTTATCTGCAGCTGGATTCCAGCCTTGGGCAAGCTCCTGACCATCTCTATTCCTCAGGAGGTGATCAAGTCTTGAGGGTGGAGCCCTTGTGAGTAGGATTAGTGTCCTTATAAAAGGGACGCCAGAGAGTTCTCTTGCCCTCTTTCCGTCACGCGTGGATACAGCAAGAAGTCGGCCACCTGCAACCTGGAAGAGGGCCCTCCCCAAACCCAACCATGCGACACCCGATCTCGGACTCCAGCCTCCAGGGCTGTGAGAAATAAATTTACCCTGTTTATAAGCCGCCCGGCCTGTGATGCTCTGTTCCAGCAGCTGGAACTGACTGAGGCAGTTAGTGAGCACCTGTTCCGTGCCAGGCATCCTGCGTTGTTTAATCCACAATATTTCTGTTTGAGTCAAGGGCACCCATTTTACAGGTGAGAAGAGTGAGACTCCGAGACTTTAGTGGACTTATAAACGTCATGTGGTAAGCAGCAGAACCAGGAAATTAACCACTGACTCTGGTCCCTGCATTTGTAACCACCACAGGGCAGCATCACCAAGCTGCTCTGAGGAGAAAGAACCGGCCAATCCTCTGAGGTCTGAGCTCCTCCCAAACGGCCTCTACTTTGCCGTTCTCTCCCCACCTTCCCCGGAAGGAAATTCCAGCCCAACACCAGGCTCTCTTTACCTCTCTATTTTACATTTACAAGTGGTTCTGGATTTTCTGAGGGGGGTGCTCAGTTGCACGGAAGGGGCGGTTGAGCCTAGTGTCATAGTTTTTTGACCTCTGCCTTCCACCGCCCCGTGGGACCACCCAGAGCCTTGCACAGACAGGATCTCACTGTGTCCATTAAAGGATGGAATGTGCCCAGATGGCTGGGGAGCCCTCTGAAGCACCTCCATTCCTGTCCCAGAAGCAGCAGGCAAGGCCAGCTACATGATTTGTAGAGCTTGGTTCAAAACAAAAATGCACGGCTCCTGCTCAAAAAGCAGAAAAAAAGGTTTTTCCTTTCTTTTATAGCCTCTCTCTCGACCTGTCAGGATGTTTTTATATGCTATTTAATGTTGCACTTCCTCAGTATGGGAACACTCGAGGGGGGAGTGCAGAAGCTCACGGATGCTTGGGGCCCCACCCCACAATTCGGTGCACGGGGCACACGGGCTGGGCCCTCACCGGGGATGGGAGAGCAGCGGCAGTTGCTGGAGGTAGTGGGAGAGTGGGCGGCCAAGAATTATCCCCAGGGAGGTGGGGAAGCACGGGAGACCCCCTAAACATGTTTCATTGTCCCATCGGACTTCACTTACAAATGGCAAATTCAAAGATAAAAGTATTAAGAATTTTGGAGCTGGCCCCGTGGCCGAGTGGTTAAGTTCGCGCGCTCCGCTGCAGGCGGCCCAGTGTTTCGTTGGTTCGAATCCTGGGCGCGGACATGGCACTGCTCATCAGACCACGCTGAGGCAGCATCCCACATGCCACAACTAGAAGGACCCACAACGAAGAATATACAACTATGTACCGGGGCGCTTTGGGGAGAAAAAGGAAAAAATAAAAAAATCTTTAAAAAAAAAAAAAAAAAGTATTAAGAATTTTGAAGAGGGCCCCTCCGAGCATGGAGCCCCGTGCAACCGCACGGGTCACATGCCTGCAAAGCTGGTCTTGACCGTGTGGGCTGCTAGAGCTGCCGACACATCACCTTTTCTCCCCGGCCCCTTGCTGGCAGTTGGCATTTCTTAAAAAAGGGGATGCCCTGGTTACTACCACTGGCTCAGTGCCCAGGAGACTCAGTCTCCTGTTCTGTTGGAGGCGCAGCTATTTCTAGGCAACACCTGACATGTGCACCCTCCCCCCGTGGGTACCCTCCTGCCCAGGTTGCAGCAGGGGTGCTCAGGAAGGTCCCTGGCCGGCTCTGCCTGGGCCTGGGGCTCCCTTAGGCGGGCGGCAGCAGCCGGGGCCACGGCTGCCTCATGCTACATTGCATTTGCGTTTCGTGGGGCTGAGTGAAGGTGCTAATGAGCCAGAGTGCTAATGAATTGCGGCAAGCTCTCTCGCTTTGCTGTTTTAATGCTGAAAGGAAAAGGCATTTATGGTTTTCTTCCTTCCACTAGCCCTCCTATACAATTATTTCATCTGCTGCAGAAAATGTGCAGATCACTAACAATTATTAAATCTGATCATCATTAGCCTCCGAGCTCCAAGCAGCCTGCTCAGCACATTCCTGGCTCCTGACCCCCTCCCTCGCATGCAGGGAGGGGCCGGCAGGCAAGGCAGAGGGGAGGGGCGATGACCCGCTCTCTCAGGGGGTGGGAGAGGCCTGGATCTGCACCTTCGACATCCCTCTTGCCCTTTGCTGAGAAGAAGTCTTGCTCCTGCTTTCCGTGCATAGCTGTGTCTAACTTTCCAGTTTCTTTGTGTCTGTGTGGGGAGCGGGAATCACCTGTGAAAATGATGGTAGATATGCACACACATCCAAAGGCATGTTCTAAACAGACCCCACTTCTGCCAGAGGTTTAGTTCATGAGTGTAGGGCCCAGGGTCCAGGTGAAGAAAACCCAGGTGTCCTCATGCTTTGAGAGAACAGAGTCGAAGAAGATGAGCCTGGGCTGCTTTGGGATTTTGTTGGGGCCCTGCAGGAAGCAGCTGGCACAGTCAAGGGGTTATTTGAAGGGAGCTTAATGAAGGACTATTTCAGAGGTGGAGGTAGGTGTCTTAGCTGTGTGTCTGGCTTCTGTAAACTTGATGCTTCAACTTCTGCCCTGTGCGCGTAGGCTGGACACATCCGGTTCTGGACTCAATGAGAGGCCTGAGGGACTTGGCCCCAGCCTCCTGCACCACCCCCTCTCCTGGGGGAAGAGTCTTCCTCCCTGGGGTGTCACTTTTCACATACAAACCAGCCAACCTAGAGTCCGCACCCCCAACCACCTCTCTAATGGGGCTGTCACTCCAGGTCACTATACCAATCACCCCAGGGCCAGGGGCCAGACAACTCAGGACAGCCGCAGAGCCCGCTGGAATTATTCACACTAGTCACTCTTGCCCACAGTTCTCTCTCCCCCTCTGCCTTGTGACGCACCGTGTTGCTTCTCCATATGACTCTCCTGGGGCAGGCCGTGTACTTCTCTCTTGGGATCTGTGAGTGTAATAAGCTGTCTTTTCAGTGGCAGTCATCTCCTGATCTGTTGGTCTTACTATACTCAAATAATAATAATAATAAATTAAAACAAAACAGTTAAGGGAAACAACAAGGAATAATGAGATACCCAGGGAGGAACCACCTGTGGGCTATGTGATATCCAGGGAGGACCAATTGTGGGCCTGAAGAGGCAAGAGGACGGAGCATCATTAATTAAAAGGAAGAAGTTGGCAGGAGATGCCAGCAAAAGCCGTATCTTTGGGTGAGGGTGGCTGAGATGTGGCCATAACAGAGGAACAGATTCGTTGCTAAACTGCAGCCCTGCAGGGAGAGAGCCGGGATAAACACCCCACTTTTCTCTCTGCCAGTCTCCCATCTCCAGCTGGGGCCTCCCATTGGCTGAATCCAAGCAGGTGCCTGGGGCAGCTCCCAGACGGCAGGGCAGGTGGAAAACTGCTCAGGACGGGGATAGAGTTGAATCAGAGATTGTGGACCATGGAGAGGACCTTTCCCAGAGAACGGCCAGGTGCTTTGGAAATGGATGGGGTGATTGAGAGAAGACCCCAGACGACAAGAAGCCTCTGTTTGGTGCCTGCAGACGGATACGGGATAGGTAGATCTCAGAGTGGTCTAGACCAGCGCCTCTCAAACTGTACTGTGTACACAAATCCCCCCAAGGGGCTTGTTAAGATGCAGCTTCAGACTCAGGAGGTCTCCTGTGGGGCCCAAGATGGTGTATCTCTGACAAGCTCCCAGGTGATGTCCCTGCAGCTGGTCCGTGGGCCACACATGGAGTAGCCAGCTTAGGTCTTCCTTCCCCCACATTCATATGGGGGAAGCTAGCCTCACGGGGGCTAGCTCGTCAAACCGTCCTGGTCACCCATTTCCCTCTGGCCCATCCTCCCTGGCCCTTTGTCCATCTATTCACCATTTTGGGGAGCCTTTGAAATTCATCTTTCCTCCTCCACCTCATGTGAGGGTAGATAAAGGCATTTCTTACCATCTGGCCAGAAATCAACTTCCCTAAGATACCCTGACCTGGGGTAACTTAAAAAAAGAAAAGTTTAATTGGCTGCAATTAACAGAAACAAATTGGTTTGACTCTGCAGCAATTATCAGTTTTTATTCTCACTCTGAATCTGTCGTTCATTTCTCAACTTGCCAAAGAAAGACCTGGACGGGAGTTTGGAAAGGTTGGCGGCCCCCTCCCGGTGTTGGTGGGCTCTGTGGGCCCCTGACTCCCAGTACCTTTGCAGCCCAGGGTCTGGCGGGGAGGAGGTGGTGCGGAAGGGAGCTGCCATTTCTTGAGCCTCCACTGCACCCTGGACCCACCATGTGCTGGGTGATGTGATTACCTTGTCTCACCCTCTCTCTGCAGAGGCAATAGTAGCCTGTTTTTAAAGAGGGGGAAATCGAGGCTTGGCTGGGTTTAGGGGCAAAACTGGACTTGGTTTTGTGTCTGATTTCAAAACCAATGCTCTTTCTTTACCACCCTTTATGGCTTCCATGCAGGACCAAGACGAGGGAGACAGAAGAGAGGCGCTCTTCCTGGGTGCCAGATTCCAGGGAAGGGGGCAAAAACTCAGTAATCAAGATAGATAAGATAGGGGGCTGGCTCCGTGGCCGAGTGGTTAAGTTCGCGCACTCCGCTGTGGCGGCCCAGGGTTCGGATCCTGGGCGTGGACATGGCATCGCTCGTCAGGCCACGTTGAGGCGGCATCCTACATCCCACAACTAGAA